>NC_029793.2:138836544-138838566 GCF_000816755.2 Arachis ipaensis
AAAAAATTAATAATAATTAATTAATAACTATAAATTATAAAAAAGGAGAATATATATTGAATCTCATGACTCTTGGGATGGAATATCCTTTCTTGCCGACACCTCAGACTGTTGAAATTGCAACTTCCATTCAAATGGGTCCCACTCACCGCCTACATTATCCACTTCCATTTTTTACAACCCTTTGCGCTTTTATCACCTCCAAAGTAAAATAAATAAATAAATTCAATCCGAAATAAAAAGGTTAGATAGAAGTACATATATAAAGGATTTTTGTTAAAATAATACATGTTAAAAATATTGATGTAATTTTTTTTCTTATTGAGTGACCATGACTCAATTTAAAAATTAACTCATTGAATAATATTGTCATATTTATGAAAAAATTGTTGACATTGTATCCTCAACTAAAATGGAATAAATGAATAATACACATCCTTCACAATTAAGATTGGATCAATTGATGAAGAGAGTAAATAAAGTAGATATAATAATTCCAAATGTAAGTTTAATATTTTGCTTTTATGTTTTTAACTAAAATCAATTTATATTTTCCTCTTTACTTTTATAAATTGTTGAGACACACAAATTGCCGTGCACTCGTTTGAAATGAAACGAACAACCAAAATTACAACTAATTGAAAAGGACATGTAGGATAATTCTAATGGATAACATTACTTTTGAAATGTTTGTGTATAACAAAAATATTATATATCTAAGTGTGTGTATATATATTCTTCAGTTCGTGAACGAAATAATAACAAAAATGAAAGTTTAATCATTTTCAAGAACTAGTAATAATAATATCAAACTTTAATTATCTGCACTGTTAATACAACCCTATATAATTAAATGACAATCTCTATATTGTAGTGTACGCGGGAATAAATTCTAAACAACTAGATATTATTGTTTCACATGTATGTACGTATATATAAAATATCCTTATATCTATATATATAGTATATGGCCCAAAATTAAATGCAATAATGCAATGTGTACCGAATAAAAGAAAAGAAAAGGAAATCAGTTTTGATCGGCTTAGTGGTTAATTAATCTATTTAAGTAAGTGTTATAAATTTAAATTTTATTTTGTATATATAATAATTTATTTGTTAATAATAAAATTTTAAATGGAGTTCTGATTTACAATAAATTAACTATTAATCTATTAAAAAATATCCTAAAAAAAAAAAAGAAAAACAGAAAATTTTCTTCTAAACTTATAAAGCATTAATAGAGACCCAAATTTTCAAAGCTTACCACTAATATCATTAATGGCCCCTACCAAGAAAGAAGGAATTTGCCTACCCAATGACACATGTTTGTCTAACGTTATGATCATATATCCATCCTTTTTTGTTTTTAAGTAAGTTGCTTCCACCACGGTGATAATATATGTAGATAACTCGTGTAAAATAATAATAACAAATAAATAAACAAAAGTTTAATTATTCTGTTAATCTTTATAGTTTTGCAAAATTTTTAATTAGGTTCTTATATTTTTTTAAAAGAATTTTATAATCAAGGGGAAGCACGTGAAAATTCTGGATTTAAACATCAATGGCTACATTCATATCTTCAATATAGGATTTAATGGGTCTAATTGTAGAAAAGGATAAAAAAAATATTCATCCTATTTAGGTCCTAGCCAGCTCTTTTACCCATGAAGGAAGATAGCACCACAGGTTCTGCATGATGTTGTCTGCCAGAAAAAGAACTACATTTTTCACACAGGTTTTGGGGTGAAATAAAACTTAATCTTCTAAGTTTATTTTGTTTTGAAGAAGTATAAAGAGGCAATACATATGCAGTAGAATGCATATAATGGGTTAATTTCAAATAAAAATTAAATTAGGGACAATTAATTAATTAACTTAAGATTAAATTAATATTTTGGTCTCATGCAATTAACATGATGATATCCGTTTATAAATAGGTACCTATCACATACCACCAATCCCATCCTACCTTACACTCACACATTTCATTCTTATTCTCTCTCTCAATCCACCATGTCT
>NC_029793.2:138838723-138839646 GCF_000816755.2 Arachis ipaensis
GACGATGAAGACAGACCCATAGACACTGACTCTGGCTACAACAAGTCATCATCATACTCCACCGAGGAAACTGGTGGTTACGGTGGCTCTGGCGGTGGCTATAACAAGCCATCATCGTACGATGATAATCCTTCCGGTGGTTACGGCGGCGGTGGTGACTACAACAAGTCATCATCCTACGGTGAGTCTGGTGGCTATGGCGATCAAGGTGGTTACGATAAGCCTTCTGGCGGTGGTGGCTATGGTGAATCTGGCGGTTACAACAAGACAGCTTACTCCACTGATGAACCTTCTTCCGGTGGCTATGGCGGTGGCTATGGGCGTGATGACGGTGATCGAAGAAATGAAGATGAGGTTGACTACAAGAAAGAAGAGAAGCACCACAAGAAGCTTGAGCATCTCGGTGAGTTTGGTGCTGCAGCTGCTGGTGCCTATGCCTTGGTAAGTAATTTTCATTTTCTTAAGTAATTAATTAGTTTTTGTTTGCATGAATTAATTAATTTTGAAAATTGGACATGAACAGTATGAGAAGCACGAGGCAAAGAAAGATCCAGAGCATGCTCACAGGCACAAGATAGAAGAGGAGGTAGCAGCGGCAGCTGCAGTGGGATCTGGAGGTTTTGCCTTCCATGAGCATCATGAGAAGAAGGAAGCTAAAGAGGAAGATGAAGAAGCTCATGGCAAGAAGAAGCACCACCTCTTTGGCTGATGCCTCTATCTGTATACATACATATACGTATACATACGTACAACAATAATATTATTGAATTATTGTGCTTTTCGATTTTATGTATCTTTCGTATAATTTATCTTTCCAGCTTACTACTACTGTGTGTGGTTTGTATCTACTTATTGGGAGAATGTTATTGCTTTATTTGCTTCCAATATATGCTTGTATATGTACTCTGTTGATTACCGATATT
>NC_029793.2:138839992-138842116 GCF_000816755.2 Arachis ipaensis
TTATTTGATTGATTTTTTTTTTGTTCTTTAATCGGTTTTTTCAATTTTTTGACCCATTTGTTAGCAATTAATTTTTTATTTGAACTGTCTAATTAAGTATAGGGGATCAACAATTTTATTAAATTTTGGTTAACATATAACCAGTAAAAAAAAGTGAATAATCATATATTATTGGATGAAATTTCATACTATTAAAAATATTATTAATAGCTATTTGATAGCTACAAATCACAAAAATTTCCGACTCCTACCACTCTTCATAGTTAATTTCTGATTAATCCATTGAACTGGCCAGTTCAATCGGTTCTCATAACCATGATTAAAAATAGATCTGTCCCATTTTGATGGGTTCATCAAGATATCAAATACTACTTACTCTAGGTATCGATGACCACAACATTTCTGTCACAAGCTATTAACTATGGGGTCATACAAACTACAAAGCCACTTACAGCCACTGAGGTAGATACTTGAGCTAAAACGAAACAAAAATGAGAACTACTTTGGCAAGGAAAAAAACTATACTATTTGCACACATTTTAATTTTCCAATGTGAACTACTTTACAATTTTGGAGTTTTTACTCTCGTGTTTTTATTTTAATTACTCTGATTTATATGGTGTCTTAAAAAAAATTGGGGTCGGTAGCAAAATTAGTTAGTTTGCAAAAAGTACTGAAATATTCGCAACCACTAAATCATAAAAAAAGTTTAAGCAATTGATAACATAAAATTCTTGTCAAAAAAATAACATTTAATTAAATAATACATTTGCAACTTGCAAGTGACTAAGTTGTTTGAGAACTTAAATATGGTATGAAATCTCTCAAATTTTCAAAGATAACCTTATCCACACATGATTATTTGTTATCTCCATCAGAAAGCGATGGAGCAATTACTGAAAATCACTTGTATCATATGCAACAAGTGCTGGACATGTGTGCTCCAATCCAATAAAAAAGCACCCCGTATTGGCAACAAATATATTTAATGAACATTAAAAGCATCATAAACTCTAAGAATGGACATATACCGTAGATCGAAGAAATTAGTGTCCACGCACGTTACAAATTCTTATTTTTCGGTGAATTCACTTTTCTTGTCTATTATTTATTTCTTTTTTTCTTCTTTATTCAAATTTAATGATCAAAGTAAAAGTTTCTTATTCTAAAATGATGTAAAATGGTCTCTTACAGATCACCTATATATTACGGTAGGCGAATGCTAGGTAAACAATGACTATTTTAAATAACATGAACAATTACCAATCAAATAAAAATATATTAGGTCAATTCTATGGTGCCTATGAGTTGGTGTCTAAATTTTACCTAACTTACTTTTTGTAGTAAGTTTTAATTTTTTAAAAATTATTTATTATTATATCTTTTAAATTAAATATTACTTTTTAACCTTTTTTAGTAAATAGACACCACTTTTTAGGCACCATAGCATTTACCAATATATTATACCCTAATTTAATACTATTAATTAAAATTACTCTTTTAACCCTATTAATTCACATTATTTACATATTGTTCAAAAAAATTGTTAGTTACTTATACTTTTCCATTACGGTATAACTTCTGAGTATATAATTAATGAATGCTTTAATAACATGCAACACATGCATAACCACTCATTTTAAGTTCTTTTTATATATTTTTGGATTTTCTTAAAAGAGGGAAAATGTAGGTTAATAAATTTAGAATTCGTATAGAAAACCAAAATGTGTGAACATTAGTCAATAAAAAAACTATTTTTTAACCTTTATTTTCTAAAGGGTTTAGATTTAAAATTTAAAATTAAAATTTAATATACATATTTACTCTAATATTTTTAAAATATCTAACTATTCTAAAACAATATGGAACATGAATAATAAATATTTTGTTAATTTTACTCTATCATAAATATTTTTATTTAGTTTTTATATTAAAATAAGTATTATCTTCAAATTTTAATAATTTATTAATTAGTTTATATCTATTATGCTATTATATACTACAAGTATTTATTAAAAAATAATATTAATAGATATTATATAATTATAAAAATAAAAAAATAAGTGAGTTTATAATTATTGTTAAATAAAAATATAATTAATTTAAGAATGAATGAGTTTATAA
>NC_029793.2:138843338-138846587 GCF_000816755.2 Arachis ipaensis
AATTTTTAAGTGATTTAATATGTTTAATTAAATTATAATTTAACTACTTTTATAACTCTACATAAAAATAAATGCAGATGAATT
Source organism: Arachis ipaensis (assembly GCF_000816755.2). Lineage (NCBI taxonomy): Eukaryota > Viridiplantae > Streptophyta > Magnoliopsida > Fabales > Fabaceae > Arachis > Arachis ipaensis. Next base: position 138,843,423 of record NC_029793.2, read on the forward strand.
TTTACCTTATTCATAATAACTTACTAATACGCATACACTAATGATGCCTAAGAAACTTGCAAATTCATTTTTAAAAAACATTTTTCGACAGTTATTTTTTCTTCTATTTCTTTATATTTGGTTATTATTGTTTTGAGGAGTGAATGTCCCTCACACACCAAGTGATTGGAATGGAGGAAGGGCAGTTACACCTCTCTCACGCGCATTTGCGTTTAATGACCGACCAATGCTTTTGCGAAAGAAATCTTGAATGGCTTGTGACTTATACTAAAGCCTTTAGAAAAGGTGCCTCTTACTTGAGAAACACGGTAGGTCACACTTCTTTGAGTAGTAGTACATCAAATCATCAATTAAGCATGGTAGGGTATGTTATCAAAGCTATTCAAGAAGAATACCCATTTTGTTATCACTACATTTAAAATAAAAGAAGAATTAAAAAGAAGAAAAAAAGAGAGTTATGTATGTTTGAAGTTAGAAACCCCTCTTGAGATTTTAATCATAAAGGACAATTATGATCTTAACACATAAGAGATGTACAAAGGACTTATAAGAAGGAGATTTTTGTTTTTGGGATCATGGTGAGGGCTGAAGAAGGAGAAATAGATGAAATATTATTCAAGACATAAGGCTTCTTCTACATCGGGCTATGCTTCTGATCCATTCTGTATTGGGCCTCAGTATGATATCAAGTTTTCTTGGGCCTTAAAAACGAACTTACACTAATTTTAGCCCAAGATAGATGTTAGTAATTAGATTTGTAAAAAAAACTATGTCGACACGACACAACACAAGACATGCCGACACACAAATTTTAAGAAAGGCTTGACATGCTATTTAGGTGTGTTCAAGCGTGTTCAAAGAAGTTTTTTTTTTATTAAGACACAGTTGGATACAGCAAACTTGCGTAGACAAGTGTCGACGAGTGTCATGTCCAAAATGTATTTTACACACAGATATGACAATTCAGCGAAATGTTTGTGCTTCATAGCATAAAAATAAAAAGAAAAAGGACAAGATGATGTGATGTGAGTGAAAAAGCCTCCATCATAGTCATTTTCCTACTTAACCAACTTGGGTTCATCTTAGTGAGTTGGTTAGCCGAAGAATTAGGTCACTCGACTTCTTAAGCGGATATTCGAATCTTACTTTGTATATACAACAACTCATTAACTAGTAACAAATGTTTAAATGGAGTTGGCAAATTGCAACCATGTTTTCTAAACACTAGATTCCCTTAAAAGGCAATAAGAAAATGAGAATAGTAAGAGAAGCAATGTACTTCAACGTTTTAGCAGCTTTGCCCTTTGCAGGAAGAAAAGAATATGTTCTTTACTTGCACAATATTGTTCTTGAATTATATAGCACTATGCTAAATTGCTAACCATTATGCATTATTTCAGGAAAAATTGAGGATCAACATCTATGGAGGTTGAGTTGGGTCTGAAGATCACGAGAATCAGAGATGATTCCACTTCCATTTCTGATTTTCAGTTTGCCAAAGATAGAGCAGGGCCTTTCTTCTTGTCTAAAGAAACCGATGTAATGTTCATCCTCACTGCACATCTCAAAGGTTCCTTTAACACTTTCCACTTTTTAGTTTTTATATATGTTTTGGTTTCTTTCTTATCTCTAGAACCAAACACAAACCACAGAAACAGTTAGCATAAAGATATTGTTGATCCTGTTAGCATGTTAATGCAGGATACAAGAAAGAGAACATTGAGATCAATATAAGTGAAGATGGCAGTGAGATTTCAGTGAGTGGGGAGAAGGAGGTGGAGGAAATGCACATGATGATGCCATTCAAGAAAGACCTCAAAATCAAAGACTTTAGAAAGAAGTTTAGAATCCCCGGGGATATAGAATTGGATAGGATCAAGGCCAAGTATAACCAAGAGGAAGCAGTTTTGAGGATTGTGATGCCAAAAAGGGTCAAAGGGATGCTTGGTGTTGGAATTGAAGAGGTGAAGGAAGAAGAGATTGTTCATAGAAAGCCACAAGAGCCCGAGCCGGAACCGGAGCCGGCAGCACAACAAATTGTGGCTGAAAAGGTTCCAGATAAGAGTGAAGAGGAAGGTCCAGCAGTGAAGAAGAAGCGTCCGAAAAGGCCATGGAAGCCTTGTCCTCCATTGTTCATAGGAGGATCAACTTTGCTTGTATCTCTTATTTTTCTTGTCATACACTATATTAGAGTCAGAAAGAGTTGATTAATAAAACGTGCTTTTCATTTTCCTTTTTTTTTGTTGGTTTCTCAAACTACAATATTGGAAGTTAATTTCATAGAGCTATATAGTTCATAACATATTTGACTAATCTTGTTCATCAACTTAATTTATGATAATTTAACATTGGCTAGCTTTTTAGTGATTCATGAAAAGTTAGTAGAATGTAAACTAAATGCATATCTATGTTTTCAGAGAACTAACTTGATGTCTTTGTGAAAATCTAATTTTGAGTATTTAATCATAGTTCTAAGATTACAATCTTTTTTTCTTAAAGCAAAATGAAAATAAAAAGATGGCAGAGAGAAACATCATTTTTTGGGCCAGAAGGAACACCATTTGAAGGCCACAATTCATGCATGATGGCACAAAACTAATAATTAGATTAAAAATTCTTTCCATGTCCATAAGAAAAGACTAAAAATTCTTTGGCATCTAAAACCAACAATATAATTTTTATGGAGGAATGCTAGAAAACTATCAAAATTTATTGTTTTTGTCAATTAATTAGTCATCAATATTTAAAAGTATAAGCTAAAAATATGTTATTAAATCACTAAATTAAAAAAATTGAATTGATAACTAAAAATAATAATAATAAATAATAAATTTTGATAGTCATTGAACATTTTTTATTTTTATCCATTTAAAGTGATGTAACTTTCAATTAATGCCGCTTACCTTGGAAACAAAATTTGATCATGTAATTTCATGAGAAGCACAAAAAATTCAAAAGTTATTTTACATGATTATCACTTGATAACACCTTTTGACTTTAACTATCACATTAAAAATATCCGATCCTAATAACACCAACCATTGTTTGAGGGGCCTGAATTCAATATATCAATACATACTAAGATAGCAATCTTAACTAATTTTATTTATATCATCAAGAGAAAATCAAATTCTCAAGTACTATAGGTAGATTTGTTTAAGTAAG
>NC_029793.2:138846842-138855095 GCF_000816755.2 Arachis ipaensis
AAACCAGAAAAATATTTTATGTTATCATTTTTATACATTAAATTAACACTTAGAGATGAGATATAACTGTATTATTTAGATTTATATTCTATATAATAATTAAAGTATCACAATACAAAATAAAATATGAAGGATAACTCATTTATTTAAATTATAGGTAAATCAACGCAAACTTTCTTTCACTTGTAACTAATTTGCTGGCCAGCATTGATTAACCTTTTTTTTTTAAATTGAAGTTCCACTGCAAGTTAAATTCAATATCGCACAATAGCAGTATTTATTTAACATTTTTTTATTGAAGCTCCACTGGGATATAAGCTCAATTCAAGTAGAGGGAACATTACTATTTTTGTGAACCAAGAACATGTATTGTGTTGCAAAAGTTTAGAGATAATGTGCGGCAAATCTTGATTCCGTGAATAAAGGTCATAAGTTTTATCCTGACCTTGACCTGAACTAGCCCCTTGTCAAGGAATTCAATTATGGATGGCAATAAACCAAGTCAAAGTCAACTTGAATGACTTGACTAGAAACTCAATCTCCTTGATCATTCATCTGGAACACTTGTTCTCATCTCAAGGAGGGAATGCCGGTGCAAATCACTGGTGCTATCATAGCCACACCTGCTAACCTACACAAACAAAATCATGATATATCCACCACCTAGTGAGGTATTTCACAATGATAAAAATACATATTTTGGAATGCCAGTGCAAATAAAAAAATGCAAAAGTTGTATTATTTCTGGTTAAGGGTTCGAACTTTTTACAATTGCATATTATTCATTATGCTGGGTATTTTTGAAGACAAACCACCATAGCAAAAACTGCTCTAACATATTTCTTACTTAGAACAATTAGTAACAATTGTTAAAAATGATCAAATGTCATTCTCAATATAGAAATGGTAACACATAAGAGAAAGATAAATATAAAACGAAAGGTTGTTTCTTTTGTTGCATACTTGCTGACTTGAATAAAAGAGTGATTCCTGAGTTTTGATCAACTTCAATGCATCTTACAGTCAAGAGTTCAATGAAAACCACGAATCCTGATAATCCAAGAACGCGAATTGTAAGTATATGAACACATGAAGCAAAAGGAAAATGTGTCTAGCACACATCGATTAACAAAATCTGCTACAATGAGGATGCAGCAAGTTGCAGAGAAAATTGATTATACAATAGCAACATCACAAGACAAAAAGAAAAACAACCAAGGAGAGGACAATAAACAGCATAGATCACAAAGGATCCACATCAAATATTCTAAGCTCTATACATTTTACACGGTTCTTAGATACAAGAACCTCCCCCTTACAATTCTGATCTCCATTCTCAGCTTCTAAAGAAGCAAAATCCAACAATGGAAACTAAAGGGTATGCATAAAAAAGGTTAATCAGCAAGGTTTTGCTTTCCAAGAGAATCAAGCCCTTCTGTTCTGCTTCTCACAATTCTATGGAACACTTCCCTAACTTGGCGCTCCAAAGGGTCTAGCCCATCTTTCAAAGCATCACAAAGTTGTGCAACCTCTTGAGCTCTGTGCCTAACATCAGCTTCCTTTTCCTCTGTCAATGGGAACTGAACTGAATCAGCCAACTCATTCATCACTCTAGCACATTTCTCAATCTGATGAATCTCCCTGAGCAATCCACACGCATTCTTCCGGTCCCTCTTCTTGGACTCCTCCATGATCCTGTCGTGGAGCGATAGCATTGGAGCAGCCCACAAGAAGTTCCTAGGAATGTTGAAATGGACTTGAAGGCCGCGATCCTGGCAGGGAATTGCAGCCACAAGACACCACATGACGAACAAAAGCACCGAATTCATGATGAAAACCGGCATTGCAAGGCCTCCGGAAGCCACAAGCTCATTAGCCTTAGGCGGATGCATATTGTTCCCAATTGCTTGGAGCTGCCTAGCAGCAGACCAAGTTCGAGAAACACTCCACGAAAGGGATCGAAAATGCCCCAACGATCGATTGTGAAGATTGTTATTATGATGGTGGTCTCTACCACCACCAGTGTTGCGGCCAAATGACCTATTCCTATGTGCATTAATGGAGGCATTAGAAGAATCCTTATCATCAAGCATACCAATTGCCAAATCAATAAGAGCCTTCTTTGCTCTTCGAAATTGGCCCTCACCAATGCTCCTCTGGTTCCCTCCCATTGCACAACGAACAATCTCCAAGAGCTTCTGCCATTGGCGAATCTGCTCAATCCCATCACGGATTGCATTGCAAACATCCAAGGCCTTCACACTTCGCTCAAAGTACTCAGACACCATGCGATCCGAGGGTGGCCTTAAAACAAGCACCTTGTGGGTGTGGAGGATGGCCCTGAACTCCTCTTGGCAGCACAGGAACGAATCAAGGAGCTTCCCAACCCATGAAAGTGACACCAATTCTTCATGGCTAACCGACGACAGCTCAAGGAACTGGTCAGTCACGTGTTGCTGAAACGATTCCAGCTCCACCTCCAAGCTTGAACCTTCCATGGAGTGAACCTGATGATCACGGTGTATGTTCAGAAATGAACGGCCGAAATGGGACAATGATGACGGAGACGAACCTTGGTAGTCCGTTGCGGGCATTCTCACATAGAACACACTCAAGAACGATCAAAATCCAAGATTTATCTCCAAGTTGAGGACTTTCTGTTTTCTATTTCAGAACCCAGAAATGAAAGGACTAGATTTCAAAGACTTTTTCCCTCAAAAGAAAACCTCGCCTATTTGAAAACCCCAAACTTCAGAGACCAATTTGTAGACTCTATCAACATCAATTTGGAAACCCAGAAATCAAAAGCACAAATGACTTCCCACAAATTCCAAAGGATTCCCCCACTCAGATTCCAGAACTTTTCAGCTCAACTGAACCCAATTTGAGTTTAGAATCCAGTGAGATAGAGAGAGAGACAGAGAGAACCAGACAAGGAGTGAGAGAAACTAGAGAGAGAGAATGCGGGGACAAGGGAGAAGAAAGAAACATGGAAACCCTAAGTGGTAAAGAGAGGGATTTTATTGGGGCACAATTGCACCGCGTTTAGTGGTGGTTGCAATAAAAAGAGACCAAAAAAAAGGAATAAAAGAAAAGAGAGAGAGAAAAAAAAAGAAAAAGAAGAAAAAGCGAACCACGCATAAACAAAAAAGAATAAAAAATCACTAATGTAAAGTTTAAAGTGTAATCCGCAGTTAATTAGTGAAAAATAATTAATAATTAATGTGGTTTATGGAAGCAGAACACGCATCGAACACGTAGCGGACACGGTGGCAAGGACCTAGATTGAGGATTCAGAGGGCTTTCAGCGGTGTAGATCCCAATGAAAAAGGTACGGATGAAATCTGAACCGTTGAATTTTTGGGACAGAGACACTTATGCTGTCCCCACTGTACATCAGCACCTGAAGGGAGGGGAGGAATTTATAGTGTGCTACATGGAGTTGGGAGACTGTTTTACACTTTTACATGGGCCACCACGTGCTGGATTGTGGTCACGTGGGGTCCACCTTTGACACCCGGACAAATGTGGTTCGTACATAAGGCTTAGATAAAATGTTGATGGGTGTCGCTACCTCTGATAATTTAGAGGGACCAAAATAATTTAGGTAATAAATTGATGATTTTTAGAATTTTGTTTTTGTGAATATATAAATATTACTGACTAGGGAGTAGTGACAATCTTAAAAAATTTACAAAAAGAAAAAAAATTAACTACATGGCATTCTCATATAAAAAGGGTTGAAACACTCGTATTGTTAAAATACAAGGGTTTTTCAAATAATGAAAATTTATAAGAAGTTCGGAGTTTAATAAAAAATGAATTTGTAAATTTTATTTTTAGATTTACTATCATGATAAATAATCTATTTGTTATGGAATAATACTTATTCTAGCATACAGTTAGGCTACATTTGTTTTAGGGTTAAGTACGAATTTGGTATTTAAAATATAGATCAAAGTTTTTTTTGTTTCTAACTTTTTTTACATATAAAATCACCCCTAAGATTCAACGTAATTTTAAAATCGTCCTTTTAGATAGATTAATTTTTTAAATGACAAAATTATCCCTTTGCTCTCTTCTCACCACCACCACCACTCCATCCACTACTACTCCATCATCATCTGCACCAAAAAACATTCAACAACAACCTTAAATAAATAAAAATCAAAACAACAATTCATCACCAAAATCATCATCGTTAACAAAAAACAAAAAAATCATCATCATTATCAAAACAAACATTAACAAGAAAGAGATGGAAGAGAAGAGGGGGGAGGGGAAGGACGGCAGAGGGCAGGGAGGGAAGGGGAAGGAGAAGGGAGGCGCAGCGGTGATGCTGGAAACGCGAGGAACAACCACCACCTACCCGATAACGACGAAAAATACGAGCACACAACCACCACTTACCAACATCATCTCCAAAATTCCTTTAGCAATCACACCACAGAAACATACTAAGGCACCAAGCACACAAAAATCGATAACACAGATCATATCCAAGACTCATCGCATAACTAACTTGAAATTTCACTTCCCTACAAGCCAAACAAAAGAAAGCAAAGAGAAACCCTCTGAAACACGCCAAGGCTCGAGAGCTATTAGAATTAAGATTTAATGGTGAATAAATTGAATTCGAAAAATTCATCATGGAGTTAGCATCTGATTCGAAGAAGTCAAAGGGCAGGGAGCCAGGGAGGGAAGGGCTACGGCGCGAGTTTCTACGCTGCGAGGGCGACGGCCAAGCGACGGCGAGAGCGAGGTGTTGCGAGGCGAGGGTGAGTTGCGGCGAGGTTAGGGCGTGAGTCGCGGTGCTGCGAGGGCGATGGACAAGCGACGACGAGGGCAAGGTGCTACGCGTTGTGGAGAGATTGCTCGATGGAGTGAGAGGGAGTGGCGGCGATAATGTGACAGGGGGTTTTGACGGTGGGAGAGAGGAATGAGAGGGAGTTCAGATAGGAGGGGAAGGGTTGGGTACGGCGGTGGATGGGCTCTGTATCTTCTGTTTTTGCTTTTGAGGGGTTTTAACGGTAGGGAAGAGGAAGGAGGGGGAGTCCAGGTAGGAGGGAAAGGGTTGGGTGCGGCAGTAGTTGGGCTCTGTATCTTCTATTTTTGCTTCTAAAGAAGAAAAGAAGTGTATTTTGATCCGAATGACGATTTTAAAATTACATTATTGAATCTTAGGGACAATTTTGTATATTAAAAAAGGTTGAGGATGAAAAAATTTTCGACTTGTACCTTGAAGACCAAAATTGTACTTAACCCTTTATTTTATTATATATATTTATCAAGACATGGACATAGTAGTATATATCTAATGTTTGTTTGCTGAAACACAAAATTATGAAGAACACAGTTATATATAATTACCTATAAAAAAATATGTATTATGTATTTTTTTAAATGTTGATTGTTGAGACATAAATTTTTAACTTAAGATACTGATATTTTTTTATAGTTTTATTCATTAATATTTCAATAATCACAACTATATTTCTTTTATCTTCTAACTAATTTTTCTTTCAACTTTTTTTTATCCTCTCCTCTCTCACAGGTAACTTTCTTTTTTGCCTTCTACGTTGTCAGTTTCGGACAGCAATGACACTACCCTTCAACTTCTTTCTAGTGGTTCCTCTTCTCCAAAGAGCAAAGAGAACGTCCCCTCTATTTTATCCTCCCTCATTTGTCTCTGTTGTTCTTGTTCCTCTTCAAAATCTTTGCGACGATGAAGAACGATCATTGATTCAGTACTAGAAAATCACCACAGATCTATGGTGACAAAAAAGAGGACATGATGTCACCAGAGGTAGATTTGTACTGTATGCATCTGCTTTGTCTTTCTTTCACATCGTAATCTTGTGTCTTCATTGTTTTCTCTTTTTTTCGACTTGTAGTTTTGCGTTTCATTTTTGTGCTTTGATGTGGTCTTTTCTTTCTTCTGCCTCTAATTCAATTTACATTTGTTTGAATATTTTTTATTAAAAAATTAAATTTGTATTTTTTTATTTGAGATAAGATTGAAAATATTTTGTTAATTTTATACATCGTGAATTTAATTTGAATTTGTGTATTGTTTTCTTATTTGGAATAAGATTGAAATTTCTTTCTATTGATTTTATAATATTGAATTTAGTTTGAATTTGAGTTTTTTGTTCATTTTGAATTTAATCTGAAGATAGTAATAGTTTTTGATAATTTTTTTTTTAAAAATTAATTACTATGATTAATAAAGCAGTTGGCTTAATATATTAAGATAGACCAAGTTACAAACTTCTGTAGGTGTCTCTTCCAGCCACATCAAATTTGGTCTGGTTAGAGCAAGTTTTGCAAGAGAATGAGCTACACTATTTTTATTTCTCTTGATGTGAGATATCTTGTAAAACCTAAAACAACACAAAAGGGCTTTACAGTTTGAGATTATAGTACCAAAAGTCCCACCAAATGGGTTATTAGAATTTAAAGCATTGACTACTTCTATGTTATCTCCTTCTATTTCTATTTCTAAGAAACAAGTTTGGGCTGCAATATTCACTCCCTGGTAGAAAGCAAATGCTTCCGCTTCTCTAACTGAAAGTGCAGGAGCCACTTCCAATGTGGCAGCAGCTACAACAAGTCCATTACTATCTCTAATGACCACACCTACTCCTCCCTTGACTCCATTATTGCTAGCCGCATCCACGTTAATTTTGTATCTGCCTGGAGGTGGCTCTTGAATCGATGGTGATGAATTTGTTGGACGTAGAGCTTCTGCAAAGGAGATGGTTGCTCTCTCCAAAATCGTTTTCGCTGTCAAGTTCTCGTTCTCGAAGAGGAGTTTGTTTCTACTATGCCATAGGCCATGCAAGCAACAAATGAACAGCCCATTTCTCTCCTTTTCAATTTGGTTTAGAGTTGTCGATACCCATTCTAGCAACGGCATTCCGGCGGCAGCTTCTGTTCAGAGGTTAAAAGGTGACACGAACCAAAAACGAGATGTCCAGTCACAATCTTTGAAAAGGTGAGCTTCACTTTCTTCTATCATTGAGCACCTAGAACAGATCAGGTCACAATTAATTCCTCTCCTCTGAATATTTGCCTTTGTTAGCAGAGAGTTGTGCATTAATCTCCACATGAAATTCAGAGATCTTGAAGGAATTTTCATCTTCCACAGTTGTTTCCACTTCTCCTTTTTCTGGTTATTCGGACAGATACCTGGTTGTTGGCTTCGGTTGTGAGCTCTAATTATGTGGTAAGCAGTCTTAACTTCATACTCTCCTTTCTTACTGAACTTCCAATAAAATCTATCATCTTGTCTCTGCATGTCAATAGGGAGTGCTAGAATTTGGTTTGCTTCAAAAAGTAGAAAAATTTATAGAATTAGCTATTGCTTCCATGTATTCTGTTCCTGGTTGATCAGGTTATCCACTGTGGCTTCCTGCTCAAAACAAGTTCTGGACTCCAGACCTTGAACCCATTTTGATTAGGAAGTCATAGGTCTTCCCAAATTTTGATATTCCTGTCTGTACCAACTTTTCATAAACCACCCAAATTCAGCACCTCTTTTGCACCCCAAATGCTCTTTCAAGTGAAACTTAGACTATAGCTCTTCTTAGCTTCAATGAACCTCTTCCTATTGTAGTACTTGACCTTTAAAATTCTCGCAACCAATAAGTCTAATTTTGACATTAAAATAACATATAAAATTAAATATCTTTTTATGCCTATATATTTTTATATATTTATGTTTATATCTCTATTATGTTGAGACAACAACCATACCTATAGAATTTATATCAACTTAATCAAAAATGCTAATTTAAAACTTTAACGTAGTTTATGGGTATTTGGCAATGCATAAGCAAAAATGAAAACAAAGGGTTGCATGTGTAGAACACATGGGAGATTTTGTATGGGAAGATATTTTCTTCCGTAAGTCAAACAAACCTAATTGGATCTAAGCTACTTATTGATTTAGATTCTAGAAGCTCTTATAAGACCATAAGTTTTATCCAAGAAATATAAATAATTTTTATCTCTTTATTTTCTTTTGTTTTTTCAAATATAAGAAATAAAGGAAATAAAGTCAAGAAATTAATATAGGGGTTGGGGAGACGCAGTCTTTCGTGGATGGCGGGGTCAGATCGGTGAAACATTAGTGATTGGCTGGGTCTCTTTATTAATATTCGCTGTTTCTAGAATCAATAAATTGACAATGTGCCCCTATTTATAGATAGGCATGGGTTCATTAATAATTCTTAAAAAATATATATAATA
>NC_029793.2:138855260-138855852 GCF_000816755.2 Arachis ipaensis
TGTAAACATAAAAAATCAACTATTAACTAACAACTATAAAAAAAACATATTTGATATTTATGAAAAATATTATAGAAGTATTGCATTATTCTAATAATTAATTATTTATTAAAAACTACTTGCGAAAGTGCAATGTATCTCTGATGTCTCTCTATTGGAGGATTGAATTTAGGGCTGCGCAAGCAAGGTAGCATTTTCATTAGTCATCAATATATTTTGTTGCCATTATTATTGTGATGTGACACTCAACTCTCATAGATTGCGACTCTTAAGTCTTAACCTATTTTATTTCATTTAGCCCTTAAATAAAAAGGTTCATGCTTCCTCCTGTGTGGTTAATAACAAGGTGATACGTTACCAAGTTACTTCATACATCTTATGAATTCTTTACTTAGAAACTCTAAAAACTAGTAATTTTTTAATAATTTTGGTCATTATTTGATTAATATAAATATTAAATTATTTTTAATAAATAAACTTTATTATTTATATATATAAATTTTGAAAATTTTAAATATAAATTATATTAATTTATGTATATAAATTCTGATAAATATAAATATAAATTATATATTTTTATATAAAAATACTT
>NC_029793.2:138856224-138867465 GCF_000816755.2 Arachis ipaensis
CTTATAAATATAAATGTAAATTATTATTGATATGTTTCAAAATAATGTATCACTACATTCCAAAAAGTTAATTAATTAGGAGTGCCTATAATCTTGTTTGGGCAAAGTAATATAAGATACATTATACACCTATATAAGTGGATGTTAACAATACCATAGTACCATACAATATACACTACTTTGTATTGAATATTTGTCTAAAAAGAAAAAGGAAAATCAGTGATCCACAATTATTCACTCACTGCTCTACAAGATATTTCAACATCTACCATATTGTTCTGAATGAGGGGTACCTTTCAATGACGTATTAAGTCCACCAACACTGAATGATATCGATGCGGACAAATTAAACTAGACTCTAATTAAATTTTGGCACCATATGTGTAGCTTTAACTATAAGAAATAAAATGCTTTAATTTTTTCCTGGTTCATTTTGGTTTAATTTTGATCAATTGTATTGCACATTGGTATGAACTATGAAGTATATATATATATATATTTTTAAATGTTAAAAAATCCATCTCGCTTTTCTTATATATATGGTATAGAAGTGTTTATATTATTATTTGAAGTGTTACAAATATATTTTCTCTATGTAATTTCTCATAAAAAGGGAAAGCCAATAAACATAGAGCTGGCTGTGAAATGCAATCCCAAAATCAGAAAATTTCATTGTCTAATGATTATTAATTTATTATGCATGTTTCATCATTCAATTTTATTTTATGAGAGGGACATTCAACTCTGACTATTACAGATTCCAGCAAGCTATTAGTTGGTGCAGAGTGGCACCTTATCTTCAAATTTATTTGTTCTCTAGAAAAAAGAAAAGAAATAATGGTGGAAATATAAAATAATTATAGTAATTAATAGAAAAGGATGAAATGAATATAATGTGTGGCAAGGTAACCCACAACTATGAGGAAACCCGTTTTCTCAGTCTTAAACAATCTCGTGTACTTATATATATAGGTTAGTGCTTAAACAAGCTACATGCGTTCCTTTTATTCTTTAAGCAATGTATGAAGTTATAGGCCATGTGATTGTGGTTTCCAAAATAATTTTACTTAATTAAGCACAAATTGACAAGCTATGGCCACTCTTATATATACAATCTCAATTCTCAAGGCAATGACTACGAGACATTGATTCACTGGCTTATGGCTGGCAAACCTTATTTTACTCAATAAAATCATAACGCACCCCAACGTTCATTCATATATTTGATTATTTGCATTGATAAATGATAATAAATATATAAAATTTAATTTTGATACACTCAGTGTAAAGTAATTTTATATATATATCTAATTACATAACACCATATCAGTAAAATAAATACCTTTCATATTGACTGCTTGAATAATCATTTAAAAGAATAGATATGATTGCATAAGTGTGTAAAAGATTTTATACTGTCTATGCATCAAAATTAAATTTAAATATATATTTGCATGATGTTACGTATGATGAACAAAAATAAGACTTGCCTAATAACATGTGCCTTAAGAATTACATAATAAATACATCTAAAATTAAATTTTATATTCTTTACAAATTTTTTAATTTATATCTTTAACTTGTATTCTTTAAGACACATGTTAATTAACTAAACCCATAAAAATAATGATGTTAAATATGATACATAAAAATAAGTAATTTTAAGTGTTTACAATGCACATCATTAAATATATTTTTCAAAAGATGTATCTCGCAGGCATGTGATACATTTTTTATAGACTGACCATCCACTTGCATTGTTGTATGTCTTCCATTTTTTTAAGACCTTGTTAATTGAAAGAAGAAATAGGATGAATATATAGCCACAGTTTATTGTTAAAGTCAATATCTACTTAATTGGAAACTTATGCAAGACAAAAACACTTGACATGCCAATCCATAGTTTCTTTTCTTTTATTCAACTTAGAAACTGAGGATCCATCTTCTTCACTCTTCAGACATTATTCCTTAAATTAATCAGATGAAGACATGAAGCATTTCTGGAACAATTGTACTCTAATATTACTTAGAGTTTAAGCATCAACTTGTCCTAATAATGATTATAAAGCCACATGCTTGTTTCATTTTCCGCAAAACGTTTCTTTTAATGTAAAATTTTCTTTCTTTCTCCTTAAAATTTGTATAGCAGCAAGACTATTGTAATATACTCTTGTTGATAAATAAATAATAATGGCTATATTATTTTCAACATATTTCTTTTTCGAGTTATGCTAATCATTGCCTTAAGATTTCTAACAAATAATTTATAAATCACCAATATAATGTTCTATCGTTGTAAACTTTCAATCAGCACCCTTAAAATATTGATTATCAAATTTGTTGTATATTGTTTTGGGCATTCTTTTATACGGCAAGTTCACGCATGGCCAAAGAAAATGTTGTCACATGACACATGCTCTTCAATCATTAAGTTTGACAAGAATGCCTCTAGTTATTCAAGCATTAATTGTTATGTTCCTACCCCATATGCAACTACCCCAAGATTATTTTATTTAAAATCAAATGCCATTCTACATAGGGATGGCCAAATTGAACTTCGTTGTTGAGCAATAATTCCATTTCAATCCAATGCTATCCAAATATTAAGAATAATAATTGCATTAGAATTAGCCACTGCTGAGGTGTAGCCTATTTCATCAGACAGGTGACATGGGAAAGGTTAGGAACAAATGCAGAATCGTCAAAATTTTTAACTAATTATTATTCAAGTCAAGCACATAAAGATGCGAATTTAAGTGTCCCGTTTCAACAACACACTTTTGAGGAGAGGTTTACCGAGGCTAATTGATTAAAATTTTGCATCTTTGAAAAGTCAAATCCATCAAGGAGGAGTGTCAAGTAAATATTAACAGAATTCAATGACACAAGAAATTACAAGGAGCAACGTGTTGTATCAATTACAATTGTGCATAACAATCTACTTAGTCAAACATATCAAAGCTATATATTTTAATTTCCTTGTACATTTTACTTGTCTATGATGGTCGTCAAAAGAAAGGAATGCATGAACATGCCTTTTTACATAGAGGAGGTAACAGGATAAGGCATGTTTGAATTCAATTTGTGGGACCCTTTCTCGTTTGTCTGCTACATAGGTCTCCTCAGCCACACAGTTCAAAACAAGACATGATGATGCAAATTCACCATCCCTTGGAACCAAGCATCCTTGACCCTTGACCCTTTGAAAGATTCCAGGATTTGAAGCACTCAACGAAGACACCAAAACGTCACAGATGACATAAATTGTTCACAGGAACAAAGTAAATAAAAACATGAAAATACAACAGATACAAAAAGAAAAAAACTGATCCAAACACGTGTAAATTTTTTATCCTGGTTTCTATAAAAGTTCCTAATATAGTACAGGTTAATCAAGTGCAAAATAAGAGGATAAGTAGATAATCAAAACTTAGGCTCAGTTTGGATAACTAACTTAATTAAGCTCCTTTTGATAAAATAACTTAAATAATAAATGACTCTGTTAAAAGTAACTTATAAATAAGTTATTTTGTGTTTGGATTTTTAACTCTAAAAGTGCTCATTTTAAAGAAATGTAATGAAAAGTAGAAGTATTATAAGAGAAGTCATTTTTTTTAACTTCTCTATAAGCTCCAAAATAGCTTCTTAGAAAGTTGCAATTTGATTTTGAAAATTGCACCCGACATTAATACTACTACTTTTCATAAGTCAAAAGTTAAAAAAAGCTACTTCTAGAGTTTCCTAAACAGGCCCTTAATCTGATAGTTAGAAGTTGAAAAACTTAAACCGAGAATTATTTTCCTATGTTTTGGAAAACCAAAACAACATATGAAGCGCAGGTACAAGTAATTACACAAGAATCATTTACTACTTAGGGAATAAAGCACTTCTTTTTGGTCAAATGTTCCTTCAGCAAAATTCAATCATTTGATCTTTTTGAAGCTAAATAAGCAAACAAAAACACAACATATGCTGAAAGTTTTAGACAAAAATATATAAATAAAGAAAAGAAGAATGAAGACATCATACGACATATGAACAATGAGCACTCAAGCAATCCTAAATTTCTTAGTCAAATTAGAGGTTTCAATGGCTATAGGTGGTATATGACATACAAAGGGAGACAGAACATGAATGATGTATCACCATTAAGGAAAGTAAAATCCATCACTGGGTTGTATGTGACCAATAGCAAACTAGTACAGTAATAGTTTGAAAAAAAACTAGTATGACACAATAACAAGCTAACAAAATTATTTTAAATGAGAATGCTAGGAGTGCCCTCAGATTTCAGTGACTAGCACTATGCCAATATCCATAAAAGCCTCTCAACATCCATCACGGTGGGTGAACACAGCACCCCAGCCTCCACCATCTCTATCCACTGCCAGTTGTGATGCCAAGAATAATAATAATAATTATAATAAGAGTACTAATAATAACAATAGCAAGTTGCAGTAACAGTGAAGAGGATGGAATAGGAGAAGGAGAAGAAGAAGAAGAAGACGAACAACACAACAACAGCAGCAGCTTACTTAATGATGGAAGTTGGAAGAGAGGAAAGGGCTGGAGAGGCTTTGCATCATGTCGAAATATTACATCACTGGGCACATCAAAAAGTGGTTATGACATCGGGTAAAATGTTGGAAAATTTTGTTACTTAAAAGATGCACCAAATGATCTGGACAAAATATAGCTTTTAGGTTTTTAGAAGAACAAATAAATGAGACACGTGTAGTCGTGTAGATATACTCACCTATAAACACCTAATCAAACTGAAACTATAGCTGATGCATCCGAATTACTCAGTCCAAGTTTGAAAGTATTGCTTATTTAAGCATCAACGCAACATAAATCACCAATTCACAAATGTGGTATAAGCATATTAGATAAACAAGCTAATGTTATGGAATATTGACGGTATAAGCATAAGGCCATGGCAAAAAAAGAACTAATAACTATGCAAATGAGCAGTTCCAAACAAGGAACAAAATAAAGCATCCAGCCATGATGATCAGATCAGAGTAAAGAAAAATAAGAGTCATAAGTGCAATGCACAATTTTCTGATAATCTGTTCTCGGGAGTCGGGAAGGCTCTTTAAAAGAAAATGATTTTGCACCCAATTAATTTTGGGGTGGTGGGGAGGTGAGATGAAAATAGAACACAACCCACCCTCGGATCTCATGGCCAAAAGCAAATTCATATACAGCTTTTGCAGCAAGCTTTACCCACATTCTTTGTGCACAATTTACAACCAGCAGAGAGGATCGTGATGACGATGCAGACAAAGAAGGTGGTTGTTCACATCCAGTTATAAACAAAGCCATGAAACCATTCAATAGTCAGTTGTTTGTTCTGTCACTGGAACAAAAATGAAGCGTAAAATAGAAGGATAGGCATGCACATCACTTTCGAAACTCAACAACAACAACAACAACAACAATAATAATAATAATATACAATGTCCTTGCAAAGTAACAAGAAATGAAATCAATAACATACAGGGATAGCTAACAAAAAAGAACCTCGATTATACAGCCACTTAACCAGAAAAAGTGAATACACAGCCCTCAGGTTTAATACTTAACTACAAATAAACTACAGCTTTTTCCCACCAGTTTCATTCACAGCCTTCACGCACCATCTGGAAGATACATAATAATTCATATATATATATATTTATACACACGTGCGGCATATGAGCGCGCACACACACAACAGAGAATGGGATTAAGTGACTGAGTGAGAGAAAGAGAGAGTGGTGCAGGCTCCAGTTATGAACAAAACCATCATGTGACCTTTCAGTAGTGTTTGTTCCATCATTGGGCAATGTTTCAGTTTAGCCGTTAAATTTAAATTTTCTTGGTTTTGATGCATCATCAAAGTTAAACACTAATAATTTAAGCCACTAAGATAACCAAAGCAATATTTAACTCACAGCATCATATCAAAACCAAATAAACCGTGTCACGTAAAATTCCAAGTATAAGAGGGAAAAAATGTAGAGTGCACACAGATCTCATGGCTTACAAAATTTTAATGATCATAGACAGCTACTAAGCCAGTGGTGTGCAGCAAAAGCCTACCAACAAGATTCTGATCGTTGTCATCTTTGACATCACCGTTTCAACTGCAACCACCACGGCCACCAACATTTGAGTGTCTATATGTATGCATTAGAGAGAGAGGAGAGATAGTGAGAGAAAGAGAGATGATGGAAGGCAAGTGTTGAACTGAATACCACAGCATAACTGTCTCGATACATTTTGTGTTAAACACTAAACATCATTGGGCATAAACTTTCAGTTCCAATATTTGTTATAAATATAGTAGCAATTATCAAGTGTAGTTTCTTCTCTAGTGATTCTGGACGTTATCAATGAATCTATCGCTTGATAATATTATTACAAGGACAAGTAATAAATTAACTTTTGATACAGTTACAGCTCAGAGATTAAGCATGTATAAACATAGATGGGGAAGATAAAACAAAGATTCACAACAATCAATGTCTAAAATAATAAATCAAAATAATAGCAATTTTCACCAAAATAATAATAATAATAATAGTTGTTGTTGTTGTTGTTGTTGTTATTAACAGTGGGTGACAAAGGCAGAAGGAATGGCGTGGCTTTGAATCCTGTTAAATGCTCTAGTGAGCAATAAGCATCATCATTATTAAATTTTGATGGTATAGGAATATCACATATGGTCATAGGCAAAAGCCTCTTGCAATCACCATCACTAGAGTCAAAAATACTATAAAATATGCATCACACCAAATCCAAAAATGAAACAGAACAATGCATCAAGCAGAAACACCACTTACTTGTCATCTGCTATAATGAAAAATTAAGTTTACCAATGCTCCTTGAAGGAAGAAGATTTTGAACCCAGAGATGCCCTCAGATCTCATAGCTAAATGACATTCATCTACGGCTTTTGCAGCTAGCTTTATTCACATCCTTCGTGCACCATTTACACATCCACCCACATAGACAGAAGCAGAGAGAAAGAGAGAGAGAGAGAGAGAGTGTGTGTGTGTGTGTGTGTGTGAGAGAGGGTAGAAGATAGTCATGATGATGATGATGATGATGATGATGATGATGATAGAGGTGGCAGTGGAGATACATCCGGTTATGAATTAAGCTGTGCAGCCGCTCATTAGTCAATTTCCTCCATCATTGGGCAGGGTAGAGAATTATTAATTATAATGCATGTAGAAGCACCAAAACTTATAGAAAAAAGAGCACCAAAAATCAAATCACGAAGATACTTAGACAGTAAAAGGGTATCCAGAGCCCTCAGGTTCATAGTTAATTAAAATTCATTATTCATCTACAACTATTGCAGCGGTTTTGATTCACAGCCTTCAAGCACCATTGGAAGAGATACAATATATTTATCTATCTATCAATCTATCAATCTACGCACACACAGAGTAAACAAGTAACTGAGAGAGAGAAGGAGAGAATTATGCAGCTCGAGTTATGAACAACACCATGTAGACATTCAATAGTGGTTTTCTCCATCATCGGGCAAAAGTTTAAAACAATTAATTTGCTATCGGTTACACTATTTCATCTCAGAGTTAAAGCACAAATTTTCAGTCATCAGTCATCTAGTTCAAAAAAGTTTTACATAAAAAATTCACGGTAAAATGATAATAAGTTTAAGCCACTAAGGTAAGTAAACGAAAATTCAAGTACCCTAAAAATCATAATAAGCCACATAAACCACCTCATATAGTCATTGAACTATGCAGCAGGCAACCGCAAACAGAACCAAAGCAGCTCAGAATTGTATATTTATATGGATCAAATATTCATGTAGAACAAAAAAATTTCTAAGAAAAATGTATGAGTAAAAACTAGAGAGAAAAATGCCCTCAGATCTCATAGTATATATAAATAATCAAAGGCAGTTACTAAGCCAGTGAAGTTCATCAAAATCCTTCCACAATAAGAGTTTTCATCATCGTCGTCATCATCATCGTCGCAAGCACTAACACCAACACCAAATTTAGTGCGTGTGTGTGTGTATGCATTTGAGAGAGAGATATAGAAAGGAAGAGAGATAGGGGAAGGAAAGTGATGAACTTTTAATCACAGCATAACTGTCTCAATATATTTTTGACATGTGCATCATTGGGCATTATCATGAACCATAGTCGTCTTTGAGCCTATAAATATATCGGACGAGGAAAAATATAATTTTTTTAAAAAATAAAAGAACCATGAACACCAACAGTGCCCTCAGATATTGTCAACATCCATTAAGGCAGTCATCACAGCCTGCCTCCACCATCTTTTTCCCACTGTCATTTCTCATTATCTAATAACAATAATAATAATAAGAGAAAAAGCAACAAAAGGAGGAGGAGGAGGAGGAAGAGGAAGAAGAAGATTGCAACAACAACAACTGCCATAGAAGAGGAAGAAGAAGAAGAATGTAGTAGTAGTACTAGCAACAGCAGCAGCAGCAGCAGCATACTTTGCAAGATGGCAGTGGGGAAAAAAGGCAGAAGGGATGAAAAGGCTTTGAATTATGTTCAAAGTTCCAGCTTACAATAAGCATTCATCACTAGGCACATAAAAAAGGCTCAGATGACAGCAAAATATAGCGTTTACATTTTGTAAAACACATATAAAAGGATCCATTCTGGAATTTGGATGTTGCTCAACCTGCAACAAAGAGAATAACACAGCAGAAACATATTTATACTAACCTGCACAAAAAAGAAGCAGCAAACTAAAACTATAGAATATGCAACTGAAGTACTCAATAGTAATCCAAGCTTGTTTACACTATCATTTATCCAAGCACTTCACACATACATGAAAAATTTTTTCTACAAAGGCTATTTGAAGGAAAATATTTTGAACCTACAGATGCCCTCAGATCTCATAGCTACATGAAATTCATATAATGCGTTCGCAGCATGCTTTATCCACATCTCCGTGCACCATTTACACACACACACATAGAAAGAGAATGACAGAGAGAAAGAGAGTAGAAGGTTGCGATGAGACTGAGACTGAGACTGAGACTGAGGATGATGGTGATGGTGATGGTGATGGTGAAGATGTGGTGGTGCACATCCAGTTATGAACAAATCAGTGCAACCGCTCATTATAAAATGTGTTCCATCATTGGGCAGGATACAGAATTTCTCATCCCAAATCCAATACTACAGCGAAACATAAACAACTTGCATAATGACAACAAAAAAGGAAATCAATTTTTATGTAGCAACTTAGCCATAAAAAAGTGAATACAGAGCCCTCGGGTTCCATGGTTAACTACAAATGACAAATCATCTACAGCTTTTGCAGCTGGTTTCATTCACAACCTTCAAGCACCATATGGAAGATAAACAAGCACACACAACAAATAAACAAGCACATACACACAGAGAGAGAGAGAGAGATGGTGCTGCTCCGGTTATGGACAAAACCTTGTAGCATTTCAACAGTGTTTTCCTTTCATCATTGGGCAGTACAAAAAAAATTGCCACAAATTTCAGTTGAAAGAACTAAAAAAAGGAAATTTCAGTTCTCAGTAATCTAAGAAAATAAGAGCATCATATAAAACCACAGAAAAACCCTCACATAGTCCTATGCTACTTGGGACACAGAAGTTTAACCATCAAACTATTGGTGGTCATTGATTGAACGATGAGGCAAATGCAAACAAAACCAGAGCTACTTGGAATTGCATCACGGTCAAGAACCCCCATTTATATTACATGAAACCATACGGTTCAAATATCCTAATACCAAAATAATAATAAATAATTTAATCAATACATCATAAAATTATAGTTTGCGCATTTGGATCAATAATGCAGTGAAAGTAAAGGTAGATAAGCTGTCGCTGCATGCGTCAATCAATATTATTTCGGAAACAAAAAGCCAAAAAAAGGGTTTGTCATAGAAAACAAGAGATAGAAAATGCCCTCAGATCTCATTACTTATAACGAAATAATCAGAGACAGTTACTAAGCCAGCGGCGTTCATCAAAAGCCTTCCAACAATGTATGATTATTGTTATGATCATCGACGACGACAAGGATGATAGGTTTTTTTTATAATGAAGAGATGAAGCTCCACGCGCACGCCACTTATACCCCCCTCCTGTGGGCTCCAACTGGGCCTAAATGGGCCTCCTTTGCTTACCATATCATTGGTTTCAAAATTGTGATACAATACAAGCTTGTGAGTGGGTTTAGATATTTAGTATTCACATTGTTTTTCAAATCCTTAAAATATACTGGCAACTATTTTATTGATATATAGAAAAAATTATTATAGAGAAGATGTTGATCAAGATTCAACAGTAATTACAGTGGAATTGTATAATAGTCGCCCACATTTGTTAGAGCTTGGAACTCATGGTGAAACTGCCAGGGTATTCAAAGACACGTGGTTTAACAAAATTTCGTATTGTTTTAAGATTTAATTCAGATAACCTTTTTTATGACCATATTAACAGCAAAAAAATTTATTAACTATGCTATACATACAAGATTTTTTAGCTTATAAGTTCTACAAGTTGATCCAAGTCCAACAAAACACACGCGCATTAAAATTTCCCACACTTGAGCATAGATACACGCGCGTTACTCAACCGTTTCATGTTTCGAAAGCGTGCTACTCACCATTACTCTTCCTCTTCATCCTCAATTAAAACCTCAACCCTCGAGATTCAAGCCATGTTCGAAACCAACTGCAATTGTGAAGAAACTGTCAAACTCCTCGCGAAAACTAGAAGAAATCAAGAAGAAAACATCCAAATCTCCATCAAAAAACACAAAAAAGAATGAAAAAACATTATTAAAGGTACTGCTTCAATGTTCTTCTAGATTTTTCAGATTTCTATTTCTCATTTCGAAAACAAAGCATTATCGTCGTACTTCTCTCTCTGTTTCACTGTTCTTGATTTAGGTTTGATATTACTGTTCTGATGAAACAGTTTAAGTCGTTTACGCTGTTTTACATACTTCTAGTGAATGGTTTAACATGTGTTTTCGTCTATTTTTGTCCATGTTTTGTGCGTGTTTGCATGTTTTAGAAGTGAGTTTGTATACATATAAACTCTGTATTGTATTTCTAGTGAAATCATTTTTGGGTGTATATGTCCGAATTGGAATGTGACGGGTGCTTCTAGTGGCATTTTGAACTTAAATATCATTCTGAACTCATATAATGTCATGTAATCAAAAAATAAAAATGGTGTAT
>NC_029793.2:138868045-138875738 GCF_000816755.2 Arachis ipaensis
TTTGCTTGATCTTGTAGTATCATTGTATGCAAGTTTGATTGATTTGAATATCATTTTTAACTCATTTCATTTCGTGTAATAAAAAAAATAATAAATGTGTATAGGACTGGATTTTGGTGTATGGCTGGTATTTGG
The DNA here is from genome assembly GCF_000816755.2 of Arachis ipaensis. Taxonomy (NCBI): domain Eukaryota; kingdom Viridiplantae; phylum Streptophyta; class Magnoliopsida; order Fabales; family Fabaceae; genus Arachis; species Arachis ipaensis. Next base: position 138,868,181 of record NC_029793.2, read on the forward strand.
GTGTAGATAGTTGGTATTTGGGTGTAGTTGGTTGGTATTTGGGTGTATGTGTATGTTACTTGCTTGGTTTTTTTTCTATTGACAGTATTTCTTCTTCCTTACAGCAAAAATGACAACCAAGGGCCAAGGTGAAAAAAATACAAAAAATATAATGTAAGCACACCAAATCATTTATTGCTAATGTAAATATGGCTTATTTAAATAACTCTCATTTTACTTTGTTTACAGCAAACCAAAGACTTGAAATGTGCCACTAGACTATTGAATAAAAAGTTTAAAAATATGAGTGAACCAAAGAAAGCCATCATTCGCGAATTAGAATTTGGTGGCCTCACGCACATCCCGCCAATGAATGTGTCACACAAACTGTTAAAGGAGTTGGCTAACTCCTTTAATTTGGACAATAACAAACTGGACACAGGCTATGGTTCGTTTAAATTTAAACCCAAAACAATAGGGGTTGCTCTAGACCTCAATGCATCAGGTAACTGATTATAGAAAATCTCTATACTTGAATTTTCTGTAATATATTCTTTGTGATATCTTATTCTAGTCTCATGTAATAAGTAATAAATTTAGATGTATATGAGTGATATTTGGGTGTATTTCAAACGATTTAGAGTGTAAATTATTTTCTTTTTTATAGGAGATCTGTTTCTTGATAAAGTGAGTTATAAAGAACTTTCTGAGGAGAACAAACTGAGTTTTAGAAGGTTCCAAGGGAAGACATTAAAGAATCTAACCGATGAGATGATAAATATCGGTGTTGAGAACAACCATGATCGCCTGATGTTCAAGAGGATTTTCATCCTATATATTCAGATAGCGTTCTTGTTGTCAACGACAATAAACAAAGTATCTCTTGTGCACCTAGCTCCAATTTTTCAGATGGACAAAATAATGGAGGAAAACTGGGGAGCCCATGTGCTCAATTTCATCATCAAAGGCATAACCAATTACCATCTAAAAAAGAAAAAATCCATTGACGGCTGCCTTTATGCCCCGATGATAGTGTATTTTCATTTATCAAAACACGCAGAGAAAAAGGGAGAAGCAATCCCTGGACCTTTCTGGGTTAGCCACTGGAATAGAGAGCTGCTGGTTACAAGAATGAGAGTGGAGATAGATGATCATATGGTAACTGAACAGAATACCTTCTCTAGTTTGGGTGTATTTTAATTATATAGATCGGGTAAACTAACGTTTGTACTATTTCAGGGCCTCTTCAAGAAGGCGGAAACAAAAAAGAAGTTGAAGGAATTGAAAGAAAAAGAAAAGAAAGATAAAAACAAAAAAGAAGAAGACAAGTTCATCCGAGAGTGATCCATCGGAGAGTAAACTTGATTTTTCCTCTGAGTCTGAGTCTCAAGAGGACTCAGAGGAACCAAGAAGGAAACAACCCACCAGAATGGCGAAAAAATAAGTAATATTTTTGGGTGTATTTTGTCACTTTTAAGGTGTTTTTTAGTAATGATTGTTTTTCTTCCAAAATGGAATCCAGAAAAAGGAAGCAGATCTTGGAGGATTTCACTTCAGAAAGTGAAAGTGAATCCAATGATGAGTAAGATTCTGAAATTATCATCGCTTTCTTTTTTGTTTATTTTCAATATTTGATGTATTAACAGAGTGTTTCTCATTAACTTTCAGAAGTGAAGAATCATCACCAATAAAAAAAATAAAAAAACAAAGAAAAAAATGCAGACCACACCCAAAAAGTATGCACTTCTTTCGATAGTATTTTATCATCAATTTTGTTGTGTTTTTCTTATTCATACTTTTTTTATTTCCAGGACGCAATCCAAAAAGAGAAAGCACATTGTTGAGGATTCGTCTTCTGAAGAACAAACTCAATACTATGAAGGGTAAGATACTTTGTAAAGCTATCTTACCATTTATCATCAAAATTATATTTGTTAACATGTTCTTTTGCATGTACTGTCAGATCTGATCTTGGAACTAAATTATTACAAGAATTCTTAAGATAATCAAAGAAGAAGAAAACCAATGAAAAGGCTGCTGCACAGGGGTTTGTTATATTAGGGTGTATATTATCGATTTTAAGGTGTTTTGGTTGCTGATAATTGTTTTTGGTTTTCCAAGAAGAAAGGAGCTCGGCTGCGATCGACGGAAGGTCATTATGACTCATCCGAAATGTAAGAACCTTTATTTGATAGAATCTTGATATCCTGATTTAACTATATAGTATTTTTATTGAATGATATTTATTCTATGCTTAGAATGCCGGATGTGAACTTAGGAAGCGAGAGTGATCCTTTGTTTCAAGGACAAATGGATCAAAGCATCATAAACAAACCCGCGGATAGCATGTAATTTCTGTTTCTAATACCGGTTGCTTGATTCTTTTTTTACCATCTGCTTCTAATTCTGTATATATTTTTTTTTAAAAAAAATCCTTTAATGTTTTATTCAAGAAAAAAAGGCAAAAAAAAAGTCTGCATCTACGTAAGTTCTCAAAAAACAAAGCCAGTGTTTCTTTTCAATCCTTCAGGTGTATTTTGACTTTATTTGGGTGGATTTCAGGTTGAGTCTGTTAGAAGAATCATCTAGTGACCCAACTCAACAGAAGATGATGGTTGTACGGATGGAGACACATTTGCGAATCAGCCAATAATCCAGCTGAACAGAAGATAATGGTTGTACGGATGGAGACACTTTTGCAATCTCAACCGCTTTCAATGTGAGTTTTACAACTAAATTTCAACGTTCTAATCAACTATTTTAAGGAGCTTTCTTAACTTTTAAGTATGCAAGCCTCTGTCCCAGACAACAGCACCAAGCCCTGTGCCAGCAATTGAACCATCTCCCCCAAAGTCTCTGAGCGAGAAAATTAGTGAAGAAAGAACTAAAAGGTAAAGAATAATATTCGGGTATATTTGGTTATTATTTAGGTGTATATTTTCCTTATTTGGGTGTATATCTTCAGAATTGATCTGTAACTATTTTTTATAATTTGATTCGTTTTTTCTAATCCTGCAACACTCGACAACCCCAGAAACTTGATGAAAGCACACCCACGGTGCCACCAACTCCATCTAAAGTGTAAGTTCAGCACAATATAACTCTATTTCGATATCATTCGTCTATTCTTATTCTTATAGTATCTTATATATCAACACACAGTAATCCAGCCCCTGAAGCCACTGCTGCTGCACTAATGATGATGGCCCGCACAGCATCATACGTACCTAAAGAACTTCCAATGTCATCATTCAACCTTGACTTCACTGATTCAAGTCAAGAAGAAATACTGAGCCAAGAGAGGGAACCAGGATCTCAAAAAGGAAAAAGTCCTTAAACACCAAAACTAATCGAACAATTAGAGGAGCTGGTGGAAAAATTGCAAACAGTGGGATAAAGACAGCATTGGATTTTCAGAGGGTAAAAGTTCCCCGATGGAATAGCAGTTTGCCGGAAAAATTTTTGAAACTCATGCAAAGTGCAAGGAAATGTTGGGGAACATGAAAGAAAAGTGCTACCTGTGGGCCACACGTGTAAAGACATACGGAGATGAAACCACTAATGAGTATGAACCGGTGTGCACCTTGAATGCCCAAGCACCATTGATATTGTCAAAAGTCCACTTTGCATCTCTAAAAGTTGCTACATATATCGAAGCTGAGGTAATATTAGAATAAGATTAATGATTTTATCATGAAATATGACTGCAATGTTGATTGATGTAAATTGATTTGAGTTTTTTTTTCTAGATTGTCAATGCTATTTGTCTGATACTGAACAGACAAAATATTAAAAGATTTGAAAAAGAAATTTACTGTCTCCCCCCTAATATTGTGGTAAGGTGTACTGTAATAAAATTTGGGTGTATTTGTGTAATCTTTTGGGTGTATTAAATATTTCTTTTATTGTTACACAAATGCTGCAGAACATGACCATTGAAAATCATCCAAGTGGGGAGTTCTTACAGCCTAAATCTAAAGAGCCATTTATGGTCGAAGACTATCCAATGTTTATACCCTTTTTGGACCTCAAAAAATTATCATCACATCCATATGTAAGTTTTTGTTTCTAAAACTTCTTATCACAATTCTTTGGTTATGTGCCAATTAAACTAAAACACTGTTCAATGTGGACATGTTTCAGATTTTTGCACCTGTTTGCTATTTAGAGCATTGGTGGATATTGGTGGCTGATGTAAGAAAGAAAAAATTTTATATACTTGACACATATCAGAAGACGGTCCCTCTGAAGCCAGAATGAAGCTAAATAAATTCGTTGTAAGTTGTTTCTGTGTTTTGTGTTTTAATATTTGGGTGTATTTCTGTTCAAAATAAGGTGTAGTTTGTGATCCTTTGAGTGTATTCATTTATTAGATTTATTCATTCTTATATTTTGCTCTTTTTTTTTGTTTTTAGGGGTATGTGATTTCTAGAATGAGGGTATATGCCGAGGGGGCACCTCTCAGGAAAAAAGATCGTGAAATTGAACCACTATACATTGACATCTCAGGCCAAAAAACACAGTATAAATCTTTCACTTTGAAAATTGTGTTTTCTCTAACTGTCCTGTATTAAATTACTAGTTTATTTTTTGTTTTTCAGCTATAATTGTACTGTTTATATAATGAAATGGCTTGAAATAATCCAGCCCGAAAATATTAAAAAGGAGAAGTGTGAATGGGACAATTGGACTCAGGTAATTATGTCTAAAACAATATAACTCTATTACTTTACTAATTAACAGAGTTGATTAAAAAGAATATTCTTTTAAACTGTAGGCGGAGGTGGATCACTTTAGAATAGAATTTGCTTCCCGAATTCTATTTCACTGTTGTTGAGTCCATATTGTCAAATAGATTCATATGATATTGAAAGTGATTAATTTCAGTGTTATGTAGTCTTGGAATAGTTTTGAACACTTTTTGTAAATTTTGTGAATATTTAATCCAGTTTTATTATAAATTTTTTTGGCATAAATAAACTGTCTGTGTTGTATTCAAAAGCTGTAAATTACAGGTTCAAAAAAAATGAAGGAAAACAACACCAAACCAGCTAATACGCCCAATTACTTTAATAATACACCCAAATATAACTCGTATACACCCAACTATAAACCCTAAACCCTAAACCCTAAACCTTAAAACCTAAACCTTAAACCCTAAACCCCTAAACCCTAAAACCTAAACCCCTAAACCCTAAATCCTAGACCCTAAACCATAAACCTCAAACCCTAAACCCTAAAACTGTAAATCTTAAACCCCTAAACCCCTAAATCTTAAACCCTAGACCCTAGACCCTTAAACCCTAAACTCTAAACTCTAAACCCTAAACCCTAAACCCTTAACCCCTAAATCCTAAACCCTAAACCCTTAACCCCTAAATCCTAAACTCCTAAACCCTAAACCCTAAATCCTAAACAAAACACTAATTTCTAACATAAACAGCAGCATCTAAAAAATATAAAACAATTAAAATCTCAAACACAAGAGAATGCAGAAATACACCAAAAAAACTGATCATTACACCAATATCTTGTAATTATAACCCAAAAACCTATCCCCTACTGCTGGATTCCTAAACTGATAATTCATAACATGTCCGTGATATTGGCTGGAATTTGGTTGCACAACTGATGCAGCATCAAAATGGTTTAACTCGAAATAATAAACTCACATATTAGCAAAACTATTAACAAATAAATTAAACTCAATTACCACCTATTTAAAGAACATCATTTTTACCTCACTTAGAGTTTTCATTTTCTTTTTCTTTGAGGCATTTGCAATCTGTTTGTCTAACTTTGAACCTAGCCTATTTTTTAGACGTCCTCTTGTTTGAACCCTTGGAGGGCTTTGAAGCTCGTTAATGGATTCTAAGTTGGCATCTTCGTGAGATAACGAATATGTCCCCTTCCTTTTGGCTTTCAGTTCTTCTATCTCAACCATGACGTTATCGTAGGCATGGTGTAGAATAGCAGTCATCTCATCGTATTCTGATATAAATTCACATATATTTTGCAAACAAAACACCAATTCGTCAAACCTCTTGCTTCTTAGCTCCAACAGTGGCTTGTTGTGGCTGCTCTTGATGTGTGTGTATCACCTCTTTACCTTCTTGCTCCATCGTTCCAATATATATCTCGATGACACTTGGATTACTCGTTCAAAGCTTAACACGCTTAGGGCGTGACGGCACAATATCCCTTTTGACTCGAATAATAAGCACTGGCATTTTACTTGGGCTGCTACTGAGTCGTAAGTAATCACAAACTTGTTGAATGTTGAGCTGGAAACTTGTTCTCCAACTTCGTATACCGAATAGCCTAAAGCGGAGTTCATTAATCTTGTGATGCAATTTACCTTCTCTCTCTCTTTGCTCCTTGCTTCCGAGGCAATTATCATTTTGTTTGACGAATTGAATAAGTGAGCTATTCTGGGTAATGAACTTGTTAAAAAATGAATTCATGCTCTCGCTCCTTTGTGTGCTTCTCATCCTGGTCCAGAAGTGGTAATCCAGATAAATTGGAATCCATATATGACGGTCTTCATAAAGCTTTGCACAATACACCCAAATCAGACTATAATACACCCAAAAACATTAATTTTATACCTCTGCTGCAGATTTTAAACATCGTTATCTGAAAGCCATTTGTTGTCCACAAGGCCATACTTAAGCAGAAAATCATTCCTATTTCTATCAAATGATTCTTTGGTATGAGAGTTCCAAACAACATGGCTCATTTCTTGTTCGATTTATATGTGTCCCTTGTATCCGTTTAATTTGCTTGGAATCTTCTTCATGATGTGCCAAATATACCAACGGTAAACTGTTGTGGGCATACAAGCCTCGATAGCCCTTTGCATCGATGCACATTGATCGGTGAGAATCCTTTTTTGAGCCTTTCCTCCCATGCAACGAAGCTAATATTGAAATAACTATTTGAATGATTGAATATCTCCGTTTTTCATCAAAGCGCATCCAAGAAGTGTTGACTGACCGTGGTGATTCACCCCGACAAAAGAACCACAAACCAGATTATACCTGAAACAGATTATGACAAAACAGAATTAAAATAATTAAATACACCCAAATAATAAGCTTATACACCCAAAAACATCCAATATACACCTCTGCAGTAGTTTCATAAAACAACTTTAATTCAGCATGATAAACCATAATAGCATATTACCTGTTTGTATTGCAGGTGGTGTCGAATGAAATAACATCTCCGAAATACTCAAAGACAGCTCTGCTCCTTGCGTCGGCCCAAAAAGCAAGCTTAATCGACTGATCGTCCTCTAGTTCGAGCTCAAAAAAGAAATTCTGATTCTTCTCTTTCATTCTTAATAAGTATTTTCCGAATTCTTTTGCATCGTCTTGTTCCGAAATATTCCGCACTTCTCTCGTGATGTAATTCCTCACGTCTTTTTCAATAAAATTTAACTCACTGTGACCTCGGGCTACTGCAATAAATGATTGGTAAGTTTTGCTTGGTCTGATACCGGCTTTCTCGTTATGCTCTATTGTACGACGCACGGACATGCTTAGTTCCCTATGCTGTTTGAGCATATCTGCTTGAT
>NC_029793.2:138875799-138879747 GCF_000816755.2 Arachis ipaensis
TCTTCCAGGACAATTTAAACCAGCACTGGGATTTGTCTTCTCGGTCGGAGATATTTTTTATTTCCATTTTCCTCCCTGCTACATGTAATCAATTGATTCTTAATTTCGTTTTCCTTCTTATTCATACTCCGAACTCTTGTAGAAAAACCAGCAGCCTTCGGATAATCCTTACAGAATTTTGCAGCATCTTCAAGGGTGTTAAAAGTCATTCCAACCTTGGGATCAAACTGCTCATCAACAACACAGAGGGGCTGTAAAATACACCAAAAAATACCACCATATTAAAAACAAGCATATACTATAGAATAGAAATAACAATCATAAAAAAATAACAAAAACCAGACTCATGAATCATCATTAAACAGAAACTAAAACAATTCAAGTAAAAGAATAAGACAATTCATCCTCTGTCAGATGAAAGGTCATAAACTGTAAATATACCCAAACTTTTCTAAAATACATCTAAATATTCCTGAACTACACCGGAACATTAACAATTCAACTAAAAGAATATGAAAAGTCATAAACTGTAAATACACCGAAACTTTCCTAAAATACACCCAAATATTCCTGATCTACACCCGAATGTCTTATATAAAATGCACAAAATTCATCAGAAACTAGTATATTAGATTCAATTCAAACAAGGAACAATTAACAGCAAATTTACAGTACATTAGATTCAATATTCACGCATTATTCAATTACACAATCATAAACTACTAAGTAGATCAAATTCAGATTCAATAATTAACTAAAACTAAATCAAACCTCAGGAACTTCATTGGATTCAAATTCAAAATCCACTTCGCTCTGGTTTAGCTGACAATTTGAAGTTGAATCATCTATTATCTTCAAAAGGATTTCAAACCTTGATTTCAGAGACAATGAAAATTGAGAAAAATGAAGAAAGAAAACAAAGAGAAAAATGCACGTAAATGACAAGGAGAAGGCAGAGAGACAGGCACATAAACGACAAAGGAGAAGGCAAGAAATCGAAGAAAAAAGACAAGAAATTCGAAAAAGAAAACGAAATCCTTTCAAAAAAGGAAGTTATATATTTGCGCGTTGATTGATTTGAAAATCTGTTAATGAGGCACGTGAAACTTACATGCCATAAGAGGCGCGTTTGACTGTAATGACTTGTAAGACTTGTAACTCAATTTGACTTGTAAGCCGAGATTTTCTAAAAATTTATATATAAGGAACCATGAATATCTAATTGAAGATCTATGATTAAATATTATTCTTTCAAAGGAATTAGTTTCCCTTCAAATTACAAAGGTATGATTATTTACAGAGATTATATACAACATTGTACATTACACTAACTTCTGAAATTTCTGAGCTTAAATAAAGGGAATCATTGCCAGAAAGAGGTCAATGAGAGACCTAAATTTGGAACCCCACGCAACACAATACTCCAAAATGTCGAGTTTCCTTTCCAACCTAATTAAGATAACAAAAACTATAATGAGATAGACATGGAAGAAACTAACTTTTGTCGAATGTGAGACATGATGCTAAAGATTATCATAGTATTAATATACAAGAGAAGAAATTCACGGATCAATATCTACAATAGTAGTACATATTCACTAAGAATGCAAAGCAGTGGATCATTCAGTTACATGATGATGATAGAATAAGTGAACAGAGTATACAAAGTGCCCTCAGATACCATGGGTTCCAAAGGCAGTGTGCACATCCCTGTCTCCCCTCTCCACCATTTCTACCCGCTGCCAATTACCGTGACAGCAAGAAAATAATAATAATAACAACAATGATTAGAGGTATAGTGATAAAGGGAATGCATAAGAGAAGAAGTTGATGATGAAGAAGAAGAACAAGTACAAGGTCTAGAGGAACATCATCAGTAATGGCAGCACAAGGGAAAGGAACGGTTAATTATGGCAGTGGGAGGAAAGGCAGAAGGAATGGAAAAGGCTGGCATCGTATTCAAAGTTCCAGCTTCAATAATTTTCATCCCAGGGCATATCGAAATACAACATGAACTATACAGATGCCATGACAAAGCACATTCATCAGAAAAGCAACAGTTAATTTGTTAAGCCAACAAAAAAGAAATGGGAAAAATAAAGTCAGCATAAATGGGAGCATGATACTGACATTAAGAACTAATAGCATATGATTTGATCCAGAGTTTACCAAAGGAGGGAGTTCAAGAACCAATCTACTCTGAATCAGCACCTGCAATGCGAAGAAACCTATATTATTCAAAAAGAGCAAGATAATAATATCCATGCAATGGGTTCCAAAGGTTGAATTAATATTAACATTGTGAGGGCAACTCCAAAACCAAAAGTAAAACAACAATGATGTGATAAGAGTAAAGAAAAATACAAACCACAATATTGCACAAGTTTCTCTTCAACTTCTGTAATGAAAATTTAAGACCAGGAAAGTGCCTTTGATTTAAACCCTCAGTAAGCATATTTTTTAAAAAAAAAACTAGACCTCAGATCTCATAGCTAAATAAAACTCATCCATGGCTTTTGTAACAGGCTTCAATCTCATCCTTCAATGTCCCATTTAGCCATTTACCCACCGAGGCATACACAAAGAGATTAATTGATTGATGGATATGATTATGATTATGATAATGGTAGTGGTGACGATAGTGATGCCGTGATGGTAATGGAGGTGATGTATGTCCAGTCATGAACAATATCCATAGAGTCGTTCATTAGTAAACATGTTCTATCATTTGGCAGAATTATTATAATGTGTGAAAAAGGGGAAAAGAAAAATTTTGCAGTTAACTATGCATGTGTATAAAATGCAAACTAAAACAATCAAAATCTATGATTCAGAAGGAAAATAAAAAACTTCATCAATGTAGACATTATCCTATGCAAGTAGTAAACTAAATACAAAGGAAAACTTCTGAAGTATTGTAGTTGTTATATTAGTAGAGCAGGATAGGGCAGAACTGAATTGAAGCTAGAACATCACCCTAAAGGCCTAAACCCTACAACATCACAGCATACAGAAATGTAAGTTCACATAGCACTGCGTGAAGTAGCAGTAGCACTTATAATACCAAGAAAATGAAAAAAACAGTAACTAAAGAAGATGACATCAATAAAAATCAAAGATAGCCACCAAAAAGGAAGCAAACTTATGTAATCACTTAACCAGAAAAACTAACAGAAAAATAGAGCCCTCAGATCTCATATAGCTAGCTAGAAATCAGCTAAAGCTTATGCCACTAGCTTTATTCACAGACTTCTTGCACCATCCGGAAGAAATAAAATAAATAAATAAATAAATAATTATGAGAGATCGCAGTTCACAGAGTTATCGAGTGAGAAAGAGAGAGAGATTGGTGCAGCTACAAGTATGAACAAAACCTATTAGCCAGGAGATTGTATGTCCATCATTGGGCAGAATTAAAAAAAAAATAAACAAATAAATAAAAGAAGGGGGGTACTAATTTGGAACAATTTCTCATATTTCATTTCTTTAAAATTTGAAGTTGCAGATCAAAGCATGTGGCAAATAAAATTATATCCAAATGCTCTTAAAATTTTGCAATTTTTTTTTAAATAAAAGGGTACTTTCTTCCTCTAAATAAAGCCAATCCAAACCCTCACTATTAATTATGCAGTCAATTAATAAAAGTAACTCAGAGCTCAGTGCAGCGCATCATCATTCATAAATTAAGTCACTAATTTTCCCTTAGAAACATGACCGAAAACTCCTATATAAACAATCAAATCTAACCAACTAGCTCAAATAGCAGGCAAACTGAAGGTAAAAGTGTAAAACATAGGAGTGCCCTCAAATCTTATAGCTTAGAACTAATCATAGACAGTTCCATAGCTAGTGGTGTTCATCAAAAGCCTTCCAAAGGATCAGAATCATAATCATCATCATTGCCAAATATATGTTTGTGTATGTATATATGCATGCATGTGAGTATGA
>NC_029793.2:138879768-138882160 GCF_000816755.2 Arachis ipaensis
ATATGGTAGAAGGCAAGTGATGAACTTAACACCACAACAAAACTGCTCAATACATTTTGAATTGTGCATCATTGGGCAATCACCATTGACCATTATCCAAAGAAAACAACAAAGAACATGGGAAGATAAGGTTTTCTTTTTTAATTCAACGGCAACTATGAAGAGAAATGATGCAAGCATCTTATATTAGAGTTATGTAGGTTTTAACTGGACTATGCGCTCAGTTTCTCTTCTAATATATAGAAAGTACAGCTTACACATGCCGTTGAATCATCAGCAATAAGACAAAAGTAAACACAACCCAGCCAAACCAAAATTTAATTCAGAAAACCAGTTCCAAAAGTTAAAATGCCAATTTAAGGCACATATCAAACCAAAAAAAAAAAGGTTCAATCCATATGTGCAACCTTCTGTATGTATGCATATGTAGCAGGGAGGGAAGTGTTGATATCAAATTTATAATGTGCAAACTAGATTATCACACACACACCATCTCAGAATTTCATGAAGTATCATCATCAAACAGAACTTTATAAAACCGTTTCCTTTCCTCTGGGTCAAACAAACCTCCCGGCTTATTGTCTCCATCCTCATCATCATCTGAGTCAGCATTTTCACTTCTTCTCCTCTTACACTTTACTTCATCTACTCTAGCCAAAGGAACACCTTTCTTCCTCCTCTTCTCCATATTTATGAGGCGCCGCCTCTGATTGTACTCATGAAGCCCTTCCTGCATCAGTTCCCCAAATTTCTCCTTCACAACAACCAGAGGATCCTTTTCAACAAGTTCAGACCCAACATAGGCCTCCCTAAGAAGAACTGTGTAAATCTGATACTTGTTAGAAACATAGAAAATCCCAGGGTGCTTGAGCAACAACACATTCAACCTATCAGGCAAAGCAAACTCCCTCCTAAAATGACCCAACTTCACTATTAAGGCTTTCTTCCAAAGAGTCAAAGACAACACCTCATGTACCAATCCCACATTCATCTTCTCCATCTCTTTCTACCCTTCCACCAATTCCCTGTGGTCCATGTAAGGCAAAAAGTAAGGAATCAAATCGAATTCACGAAATCTCTCCCATGATTTCACCCAACTGAAAGGCAAAGAACATGAGAACGTTGGCCTTGTATTGCCGTTCCTCCTGGCCGCAATCTCCACTGTGGATACAGCAAATTCAGGGTCCTAGTGAACCAATTCAATCTCCATAGAGCTCCTCCTCCCGCCCTCATTAACAACACGGAACAAATTTGGGTACTTTGCAACAATCCTAATCACGTAATCATCGGGAAATCCTAAATTCCTTTTCAGCTCGTTGATTTTCAGAACATTAATCCTCTTGTTGACGCTCATCATAAGTAATTTTGCTAACCTGCAAATGAAAGCATTTTCTGAGACTCTCTAACAGATTCCTCCTCTTCGACGAGGCTCATCATGTGCTTGGAGAGGTGACAGCGGTGTTCATTGCCAGTGAAAGTAACGTCGAAGCAGGAAAGGTACTTGTGGAGCCAGTTGAGGGCTTTGCCTTTGAGGTCAAGGGTTTTGAACTTCTTCTGAAGGGATGCAATGGGGATCTCTTGGTTTGGATAGCGGAGGATGATGTTCTTGATATGGTTGTTGACAATCCAACGACGGTTGCGGGAGAGCGCGGATTCGAGGACTGGATCCTTCTTCATGGACCACAGGGAAAAGGTTCGGTGGAGAAGAGAAAGACATTGTAGTTTTTGTAAAGACGGAATCACAGGACCACGACGATGAATTAGTCTTGTGAGCATGTGATTTTGTCTATTAAGATGAGAAAAAATGTGACAAATGGTTCAATGTTGCAATAGGGTTCATTGTGGTCCAGAATCAATTCCAATTAGGCAGTTCACAATCACATTGTAGCAACGAAGCCTATTAACAATTAACAATCAATTAGAGACAATTAACAATGGTAATTTTAGGGCCCTCCTAATTAAAATTGAAAATAAGGTGCATCCCTATTATTTATATTAGCAAAATCATAATATCATAAGCACAAAATAAAACTAAATAACTAAATACCAATAACATTTGGGATAAGTACTGTTTTGGTCTCTAAGGTTGAGCATAAAAATCGAAACCGTTCTTCGTCTAATTTTCGATTTAGAGTCGTCCTTAACGTTTTTTTCGTATTAAAATTGTCCTTTTTATTTTTTTGGACAAAAATACCTTTACCACTACCAACATAATTACTTCCTCCACCACCACTACCACCAACACCAACACCACCGCCACAACTTCCACCAACACCACCACCACCACCACCACCACCACCACCATCAAGCCCCTCACCGTAACCCCCCACCCCTCACCCCACTCCCTCACCCCCTCACCCCCTCACCCCCTCACCGTAACCCCCACCCCCTT
>NC_029793.2:138884651-138887373 GCF_000816755.2 Arachis ipaensis
TACCAAAAAAACGTTAATGATGATTTTAATTCGAAAATTACAAGAGGGACGATATCGATTCTGGACCAAAACTTTAGGGACCAAAACCATACTTACCCCATAACATTTTCTTTCCAATTCAAAATTAGCAAACCAACGCAAAATCAACAATAGGTAGGATAACTAAATTAGTAATTAGCAAACTTCTCATCAAACAAATTTAACTCTCTCATTCAACAAGTTAACAAATTCAAGTCTCATCATAAATTCATAACCAAGCAATTAGTCCATTACATTACATCAAGGTTGCGAGAATTGAACCGGTCAAAGAACCGGTAGAATGACTGGTTCAATAGTTCAACCAGGATCCAACCGGTTTAATTAAATATAAAATAAAATTTTTAAATATTTAATATATAATTTGAAATATTAAAAAAAAAACAATTTCAATCATCAATAAAATTATTTCAAAAAATTTAATGAAACACCACAATCAACTATCATCCATCAAAATTTAAGAGAGCAGTGAAACACCATCAAACAAAATTATTCAAATCAACAACTATTCCAGTTTCATAAAAATTATAAAAACCAAAAACTTAACAACAGAAGCAGCAATAACATTATTCTCCCCAAGTTCAGAATAAACAAATCAGCACCACCATAGCACCATCAATAACTCAGAATTAAAAAACCTAGCAATCAACGACTCAGAAATCAGAATCAATAAAATTAACAAAATTTAACAATGCAGTGAAGCACCATAGCTACTCAATAATTACTCAATAGTTACTCAATCAATTGCATGCTTTTTGAATCAGATTTCTGTGATTCAGGCACACATACAAAATATAATAAATTGATATAAATTGCTTTCTCAATCAATTACAGACAATTGGGGGTGCAACAAAGCAAGTTAGAGCGAAAACTTTCATGGCGAGGGTAGGGGATATAGAAAGAATAGAGATGATATAACTAGCGACAAATAAAGTGAGAGAGACCAAGAGTTGCAAAGCCATGCACCCTCCTGACACCAGAATAAAACTCTGTAATATTGTCCACAAAAGTGCGAGAGAGTTTAGGATTTGTTAAATTGAGGGAGTGGTTACCGGCAGTGAGGGAGGAAGGGAGGTGATGCCACGGCGAATACTCCACTGTCGAGCAGAAAGAGACGTCGCAGTGAGAAAGATACAGAGAGAGCTCGAAGAGGGACAGGGCGACGCAAATAGCTCTGTGCAGGCCTTCGTGCGACGCCGAGGAGAAGAAGGTCGAAGAGAAGCAACTAGACCATCCACAAGCAAAGACAGACATGGGTTCGATGACAAGGACAGGGCGGCCGACAACGAGGACGAGCCAACCTTCTTCTGATTTGCTCTGATAGGGTTAGGGTTGGTGACTGGAGCTTTGGGCGTTTCAGCGTTTGAGAGAGATTGGAGGGGGAGGGGGAGGGGGATGGGTTTTTTGGCATCTGGGCTGAGGGTTTTTTTTATTTTTTGGTAGCGAACCGGTAGTTTAAAAACCGGTCCGGATCAGCCGGTTTACCGGTTAATCGCTCGTTCGACCAGTTTTTTAACCGATTTTTCGCAAGACACTTTTAGGCATCAATCAGACTGGCTAGAAGACTGGTTCCAATTTAACCCAGTTGAATCTGCTGGTCCAATCCAATTTTCAGAACATTACATTATATACATAGCATCATAAGAGATCAGAGCTCACAAACATACACAAAATTAACTAATTATTTTTAACTAAATCAATTTGAACACATTAAAAACTAAATTATCCAAATCACATTTTTTTATGAACAATAGATTAAAAACAAAAAAAAAGTAAGCAAGAAAAATTAAGTAACTTTCGATGGTCCTCCAACAAAAAGAGTATGAAGGAGAAAGAGCAAGAATGTGATGCGGAGAAGCTGGCAGCACCGCGGCAGTCCTTCTCTTTATGTTTACAACGCGAAAAAATGGCAGAATATAAGGCTCGATAGGGAGCAAGATCGCAGGCAACGAGCACCCAAGGGACGACAAAGCTCGAGCAGAGGCATAAGGAGGGAGAGAGGCAGGGGGAGCGATGACGACACGAGTAGGAAGCACTGCTCGAGCAGACACGGAGGCATGAGAGGCGCAAGCAACCGAGATCAGACGGAAGAGAGAGACCAGATGCAAGCACACGACGTGGAGGATCCAGCGAGAGACGTAGCGACAGCGGCGAACATGTGGTGGTGGTGAAACAAGGTGAGCTCCCAACTCTGCCTCTGTGTCTATGGTAGCATGGTGTGCCAAAGACTAGGGAATGTGGATGAGTAAGAGAGCTCGAGCCTAGGGTAGGGTGGACCTTCGTTTAGCTAAGGTCTCTTTTAGAAATTAAAATTAAAACGTCATACAACGTCGTTTGGGTGGGGGGTTTTTACTTAAAAAAAAACAAATTGGTATCGATTTCTCAAATCTACTGATTTATCAATTTTTACAAAACTCGACTGAGTCAAACCGGTTCTCACCGATTTTGTTCTTTGTGAAGTCCAATACTCAGCCTAGATTGATTAGGGACCTGAGTCACTGGTATTCCAATATCCAACCGCTTGGATTGGTCGAGTTTTTCAACTAAAGTTATCAAAATTAAATTAGTAATCAAATCGATCAGATTACTAGGTAATTGGATTACTAGTTCAACTGACGGATCACAAATTGAACCATTTAATTTGATATAATTAAATAATTATATAAAATTTAAATTTACTTTCTTA
>NC_029793.2:138887695-138907179 GCF_000816755.2 Arachis ipaensis
CATAATAAATATTTTTTATTTAGTTTTCTTTTTTATTAAATTAATTATTATTTTAAATTTTAATAATTTATTAATGAGAAAGTATAGGGAGCCAATGGAGTATTTATACAATGTGTACAATGGGCTGCATTGTGTTCGATTCAGTAGGATATCAGATGTTTATTATCCCTGATATCCGGATGGTTATTTTGGATAGTATGAGTGTATTGTATTTGATAAATTAGTAGTATTTTATCCTGGATGTTCATTTTTAACTTATATTGGGCCAAATAAACAGCCAATTGTACACATTGTACAAATACTCAATTGACTCTCTAGCGAGATTCTTTATTAATTAGTTTATATTTATTATATTTTTAAAATATTTATAAAAAACAGATTTTATTGAATTTGACCGAGCCAGTTTTAACTAATTTTAATTAGATTTAACTATTTTTATCAGATTTGATTAAATTTGATTGAGTTAATTGTTTGATCAATTTAAATGATAATTTAATCCAAATTGATAGTTAAATGACCGGATTTTCGGTTTGAATGACTACATCGGTCAAATTTGATAATAAAATTGGTTGATGTAATTTTATTTTTCTTTTACCAAAAATACGAGACTCAACCCGCATTCTCTTAGTTGATGTAATTTTGTTTGAAGATATTGGTTAGTTATGTTTAATAAAACTTTATATATTTACATGTATATAGTTATTGAAAGAAATGCCTTTCTCTTAGGTATAGAAACGGGACTTGAAAGAAAAACAAATTAAACTATACAATTTCACCTTTTGGACTGACGGGTCTATATTCATTCTAATTTCTAAACATATTTATTTGTCGCTTAATATATTTATTTTTTATTTTTAAATATCGAATATGCATTAGACACTGAAGGATTATTTAGTTGATTTAGTTAGGTTAGTTCTTTTCTCCTTTCTAGACTCTATATTTCGAAGGGTTTATATTTGTGTACATATAGTAAATATAATTTTTTTTATTCCATCAATAATAAGAGTGTTACGTGGGTAACCCGTGCTTAACAGATTGAACTTGTAAGGTTGGTCCAACGTCCAGAGGCGGTGGACTCCGACTTGATTTACGTCTGGGAGCCTCCGTCCGACTTGTGTGTATGAAGAAATGGGGGGTGGTACCTGCAAAAACACTTTGATGCCCAGTAAAGGGGTAAGCAGGTTTAGAGAGTATTAAAATTTAGAGATACCTGAGGGGTGTCAGTGTATTTATAGTGGTGATCCAATAACCACCATTGGAGTAGTTCCACCTTTTAAGGTGAATAACCGTCCCTTTATCTTAGAGTAGTTGGGATATGACTCTTGGAAGTGGGTTGAGAGATTTTAGGGGCAGTTACTTATTTGAGTAAGTGTTATCTGCTAGCTATCCTTCGAGCCTGACTTCTTTGAGATGGAGTCTATGTTGAATCCGACCTCCTCTGAGAAGGTCAGTGGGTCGTGAAGGCCAATCTTTGGATTGAGCCTTTTAATGTATTTGGACCTGGGCCATAGTGTTTAGGCCAAGGTATGAACAGTGCCCCTACTTGAGTCCGATCTCTTTTATTTATGAGGCAGATTCGAGTATTTGAACTCGGGCTTGTAGCCGATGTGATTTCTAAACCGACGTGATTTTGAAACCGACGTGATTTGAATTTCTCAACCGTCGTGTCTAATCAAACGTCGCGTCTGTTGAGGTTTTTGCATTTACACGTGGGAGCAGTTACGTTGGTAACGACGCGTTTTTTTAATGATCGCGTCCATTTACCCTTATGTCTCTGGTGTGTTTATAAATACTTTTCCCTCTCTTTTCTCTGTTTTCTTTCGTCTTCTGAAACATTCTCGCCTACAATCCTTATTCTTCCAAAGAGAAAATCTTTAGCATTCTTTCTTAGAGTGCTTTGCTACTGTTGTTTTTGCTCTTCTTTCAAACAAAGGTCAGTCCTTTTCTTCTCCTCTCCTATCATTTATGTTGGCACTTTACTTTATGTACTTAGAGGAGGTTTGCATGCTGTTCGTGATTCTTGGTTTCTTTAGCGAGTTTTGTAGGTCTAGTGATTCTGTTTTCTGGTTTGAGAGAGGCTGTTTCGTCTTTTAGAGGCCCTGTGTTTTGATCTTTTTTCATTTTTCTTTGTAGGTCTTGTTGCTTTTTCTGCCCCTTCTTTTTGCTGGAAAAGATGTCTTCCCTTGAGTCCCTTTCGCAATGGGTAGATGATACCGTTTTGGAGGAAAATCCCTTAGTAGACACTGACTATCTTACCATCCTTCGTACCCACCATAGAATTTGTAGTGGTGAGGCTGATGAGCCAAAGTATGAGTTGGTGGCCCCGGATCCTGAAGACCGGGTTTGTTTTGGGAGGATCTCTGATTTTGATCCCCATTTTTTCTTTATGTAGCCTTTTTACCCGTTTGGGGGTTCTTCTGCCTTTCTCTGACTTTGAGATAAGTGTGTTGTATCATTGCCGAGTTGCTCCCACCTAACTTCACCCCAACTCTTGGGGTTTCATAAAAATTTATCACCTTGTTAGTCGAGAGCTAGATTTCCTGACCTCTTTAAAGATCTTTTTTTTACATTTTTCATATGACCAAGCCCTTTAGTGGGCAGAATAACAAGCAGCAGTGGATATCTTTCCGAGCCATTCAAGGTCGGAAAGTTTTCTCTATCTTTGACGACTCCTTCCATGACTTCAAAAATTTTTTCTTCAAAATTCAAGTCGTAGAGGGCCATAATCCTTTTTTCCTTGATGAGAACTCCAACCCTCATTTCCCTCTTTACTGGTTAGAGGCTTCCCCTGTGGAAAAATATGGATTGGAGGATTTGGACGAGGTTGAGGAGGCTGTGGTGGGGTTCTTTCGGAAAGTTTGGGGAAGAGCCCCCAATTTGGACACGAAGAAGTTCCTTTTGGGTTCTCCTAGTTTTATACAGACCCAGCTAGGTAGTCTTTTGTTTTGTAGTCGTTTCTGCACTTTTGTAGTTGTTTCTGAAGATTCTGACTTGTTATGCTTTTCCGACTTGTTGACATCATTGTTTTTTTTCTTCTTTTTTAGAAATGGTGAAGAGTGGGTCCAACGCCGCTTATCAGAAGGTTCAGGAGGCTAAGAAGAAGGCACGTGCCCGAGCTGACGCTGTGATGGCTGCTGGCGCTCCTCCTCCTCCTCCTCCTCCTCCTCCTCCTCCTCGTGATTTGGGGACCTCCTCTCGTCCCATTATGGTCACTTCTGCCTCTGCTTCTTCTCTACCTCCCCCCGTCCCCCAGTCTGACCTTCCCCCGAACTTGAGAAGAAGAAGCGTAAGACCTCGGAGTCTAGCTCTTCTCCTTCAGGGGATGCCAATTTTGATGGTCCCTGATTCGTTCGAAATCACATCGTTTCCCATGCTCGAATTAGTATGGATGATGTTTCCCTTCGAAACCATCTTTAAATTGTGGTTCGAGGGAGTGTTCGGGCTGCTGGGGTATGTACAAAATTTCTTGATATCTTGGACAAAACTCCCCTTATCTCTTTGGGCTCTACCCAAAAAGTTGAGGAGTTGAAGGGGAGGATTGTTCTCTATCAAGAGGAAGAGAAGAGGCTCCAGGGGGAAATTACTTGGTTGAAGGAGGAGAAGTCCCGACTTTAGGAGAGGGAGAAGAAGTTGATGGCCCAGTGTGCCATGGTAGAGGGCCTGAAGGAGAACGCGGAGCAAAATTATGTCAGGGTCTTCACTGATAATATTGACCTTCAATGGGAGCTGGAGAGAGGTCGGAAGGCTTATCAGGATTTGGAGGACTTCGTGGCAGAGAACTCGGAGGAGGCCTGGAGGATTTTTAAGGAGCAGATTGCAGTTATTGCTCCTGACCTGGACCTTTCTTCTCTGGATCCTGATAAGATTGTTGTAAACGGAGCTATCATTTTTCCCCCCAACCTGAGACAGACTCCGAGCTGAAGACCCAGGGACAAAAGCTTATTGAGTCTCCTCTTCGTGAGGAACGACAAGAGGGGTCTCTTCCGACGTCTTCAGAAACTCCGACTCCCGTTGCTGACGAGGCTGCTCTGCCCTTCCCTGCTGCTGATCCGACCTTGCCTCCTACTGGTGATTCCAATCCTTCCTCTTAAATGATTTCAGCTATTTGGGGCCCGGCTTGTGGGCCCCTTTTTGAACAATTTTTATTTTTGTTGCTTGTGATGGCGGTTTTCTGACTTTTCTGGCCTTTTATGGCCGTTAACAAAAAGTTGCATTTATTAATTTTGCCCCTTTTTTGGATAAGGGCTTTTGGGTATACTTTGCTTGTGGGCATGCTTTATGAGTTTTCTTTAAAAATTCTTTTGATCTTTTTTCCTTGGAAAAGCCTTTTATCTTGGCAGGCTGTTTTTCGTCTAAGTTACTTGGTTTTTTTCGAAGACTTGGGACAGCTTCTGCCTTTGTTTTTGACGGATTTCCTTTATCTCTTTTTTGTATTCCTCATAAATTCAAATTTTCTTATTTGAATTGCTCATAACTTAGGTTATTTTCGCGATATATTTTAATTCTTCTCAGTTTTTTTTACTTATAGGTCGTAATATTTTCGAGCTATCATGATCGGCTTTTATAACCTCTTTACATTGACTTGTACCTTGTCGTTTCATCCTTCTGTCCACTTAGGTCGGTGATGGGATTTTTACGTCTTTTCGAGTTTAAGTCAGTGCGTTTCGTGGGATAATGATAATGACTAATGGAATTTACAAAGAGATGTTTATAAAAAGATCTTTATTTATTGGTGAAAGTACCTTTTGCTACTAAGGGTTTTAAAAGTTATTGCCCTTAGTCTCCACTTTGATGTCTCGTTAAAACCCCTTCAGGAAAATCCTTTTTTGGAAAAAAACCATGAAGTTGGGAAAAAAAGTACACCATGGAGTGGAGTTCGCTTTTAACTATAGTACCTTTTCATATTACAAGCATGCAACGACCTTGGTAGCTCGGTACCGCTCAAGTCGGTTACCTTGTAGTATCCCTTTCCTAAGACTTCACTTATCTTATATGACCCTTTCCAATTAGCAGCAAGCTTTCCTTCCCCCGACTTGTTGACTCCGATGTCATTTCTGATCAGGACCAAGTCGTTTGGGGCGAAGCTTTTTCGAATGACTTTCTTGTTATATCTGTTTGTCATCCTTTGCTTCAATGCTGCTTCCCTTATTTGGGCTTGTTCTCGGACTTCAGGGAGTAGCTCGAGCTCTTTCTTGTGTCCTTGTATGTTGCCAACCTCGCCGTAGAAGTTCACCCTTGGACTTTGCTGGCTGATTTCAACTGATATCATGGCTTCTATTCCATAAGCAAGTTGGAAGGGTGTTTCTCCTGTGGCAGATTGAGGTGTAGTTCGATAGGCCCACAGTACTTGAGGGAGTTCTTCAGCCCATGCTCCCTTTGCATCTTGCAACCTTTTCTTTAAACCAGCCAGTATAACCTTGTTGGCTTCCTCAGCTTGCCCATTTGCTTGTGGGTATTCCACCGAGGTGAACTGATGCTTTATCTTCATGTTGGCTACTAGGTTTTTGAAGGTAGAGTCGGTGAACTGAGTTCTATTATCAGTGGTGATGAAGTGGGGGACTCCATACCTTGTAATGATATTTTTGTAGAGGAACTTTCGACTTTTCTGGGCTGTGATGGTGGCTAATGGTTCTGCTTCGATCCACTTCGTGAAGTAGTCCACTCCCATTATTAGATATTTTACTCGTCTAGGCGCTTGGGGAAAGGGCCCTAGTAGATCCAATCCCCCTTTTGCGAAAGGCCATGGAGAAGTTATGCTAATGAGCTCCACGGGGGAAGCGATGTGGAAGTTTGTATGCATTTGGCATGGGTGACACTTCTTTACGAACTCGGTGGCATCTCTCTGCAAGGTCGGCCAGTAGAACCCGGCTTGTATGACTTTCCTAGCCAAGGGCCTTGCTTCGAGATGGTTCCCACAAATACCATTATAGACCTCTTCTAAGACTTCTGTTGTCCTTGAGGTTGGGACACACTTTAACAATGGTGTAGATATCCCTCTTTTATAGAGGATATTTTTTACCAAAGTGTAGTTTTGTGCTTCCCTCCGGATTTTCTTGGCCTCTTTTTCCTCTTTGGGTAGGATGTCGAATTTCATGTATTCGATTAGTGGGTTCATCCATCCGAGGTCCAATCCGGATACTTCAAGGATGTCCTGTCTACTCTCAGTTTTCGTAATTGAGGGTTCTTAGAGAGTTTCTTGTATCAAGCTTCTATTATTCTCTTCTGGCTTGGTACTTGCTAACTTGAAAAGAGCGTCTGCTCTGCTGTTGAGATCCCGAATTATGTGTTTTACCTCGGTTTCTGAGAACCACCCAAGGTGTTCCAAGGTTTTGTCCAAGTACCTTTTCATATTGGAATCTTTAGCCTGGTACTCTCCGTTGATCTGGGAGGTCACCACCTGGGAGTCACTGAACACGACTACTTTGGTTGTGCCGACTTCCTCTGCCAGCTTTAGCCCTGCAATCAAGGCTTCATATTCTGCCTGATTGTTAGAAGCAGGGAACTCGAATTTGAGGAAGATTTCTATTTGGGTTCCCTCTTGGCTGACTAGTATTATGTCAGCTCCACTTTCGATTTTGTTAGAGGATCCATCAACATATAGTTCCCATGCCGTGGTGGTTTCCTCTTGGTCTCCTGCATATTCTGCTACGAAGTCGGTGAGGCATTGAGCTTTTATTGCCGATCGAGTTTCATACCTGAGGTCGAACTCGGATAGCTCTATAGCCCATTGAACCATTCTGCCCGTAATGTCTATTTGAAGTATTTGCTTCATGGGCTGGTTCATTCGGACTTTTATTGTGTGAGCTTGAAAATAAGGCCGTAGCCTTCGAGAGGCTACTATTAAGGCATACGCAAACTTCTCGAGTTTTTGGTACCTTAATTCGGGGCCTTGTAGAAATTTGCTGGTGAAATACATAGGATGCTGCCCGACCTCATCTTCCCGTATTAGAGCTAATGATACAGCTTTGTCGGCTACGGACAAATACAAGACGAGTTTTTCCCCATTTTTAGGTCGGGTCAGAATTGGAGGTTGGCTTAAAAACCTTTTGAACTCCTGGAATGCTTCTTTGCATCTAGGAGTCCATTCGAACTGGCATCCTTTTCTTAGTAGGGAAAAAAGTGGAAGGGTTCTTAATGCTGATCCCGCCAAGAACCTAGAGAGGGTTGCAAGTCGGCCGTTTAGTTGCTGGACCTCCCTTAAGCAAGTCGGGATTTTCATTTCTAGGACTACTCTACACTTGTCGGGGTTAGATTCAATCCCCCTTTGTGTTAGCATGAATCCCAAAAATTTTCCGGCCTCCACTACGAAGGTGCACTTTGCAGGATTCAACCTCATTCCATGCATCCTAATGGTGTTGAAGACTTGTGAGAGGTCAGTCAGGAGGTCGGCCTTGTCCTTAGTTTTTACCAATATATCGTCTACGTATACTTCCATTAGATTCCCAAGGTGAGGCGCAAACACCTTATTCATCAACCTTTGATATGTGGCTCCTGCGCTTTTTAATTCAAAAGGCATAACCACATAGCAATAATTTGCTCTAGGTGTGATGAAGGATGTTTTTTCCTGATCCGGCTTGTACATCGGGATTCGATTATACCCCGAGTATGCATCCATGAACGACAAGTATTGATACCCCGAGCTGGAGTCTACTAGGGTATCAATATTTGGAAGTGGATATGGGTCTTTGGGACACGCCATATTCAGGTCGATGTAGTCGACACACATCCTCCATTTGCCGTTTTGTTTTTTGACTAGCACCACATTTGCTAGCCAAGCTGAATATTTGACCTCTCCGATAAAGCCGGCCTCTAAAAGGGCCTGCACTTGTTCTTCCACCACTTGAGCCCGTTCATGCCCGAACTTACGTCTTCTTTGTTGAACAGATCGTGATCCCGGGTACACTGACAGCCTATGTGACATGAGTTCAGAATCTATTCCTGGCATGTCGGAGGCTTTCTAGTAAAGAGGTCAGAATTCTCTTGTAGGAGCCTTATAAGCTTCTGCTTCAAGTCTTCTTCCAAGTTGCTCCTATGTTAGTATTCTTTCCTTCCTCCTTTCCGACCTGTACTTCTTCAGTCTTTCCCCCAGGTTGTGCTCGTAGTTTTTCTCTAGCTCCAACTCCTCCGAGTTCAAATGGTGTGAACCTCCTTGCCCTTTCCTATCAGATTTAGGCTTTCATTATAATATTTTCTTGCCAGTTTCTGATCTCCCCTAATGGTTGCAATTCCCTCTGGTGTTGGGAGTTTCATGCAAAGGTGGGGAGTGGACACCACTGCTCCAAGCCGATTTAGGGTTGTTCTGCCTATTAAAGCATTGTAGGCTGAACCCACATCGACGACTATGAAGTCGATGCTCAGAGTTTTGGACTTTGCCCCTTTTCCAAAATTTGTGTGTAGGGGTATAAATTCTAGTGGCTTTATTGGTGCATCCCCCAACCCATATCGAGGTAAGCTCTTAATTCCTTTTCATCCAGTCCAAACTTATCAAATGCTGGCTTGAACAGGATATCAGCCGAGCTCTCCTGATCCACCAGAGTTCTGTGTAGATGGGCATTGGCAAGGATCATGGTTATCACAATTGGATCGTCATGTCCAGGAATGATGCCTTGCCAATCCTCTTTAGTGAAAGAGATGGTTGGGAGGTCGGGAGGTTCGCCTCCGACCTGGTAGACTTCTTTCAGGTGCCTTTTGCGAGATGACTTTGTGAGACCAACTCCAGCAAACCCTCCTAAGATAATGTGTATATGTCTTTCCGGGGTCTGTGGTGGCGGGTCTCTTCGGTCCTCGTCATCTCGTTTTCTCTTGCCATGATGGTCCAACCTTTCCATGAGATATCTGTTAAGCCAACCTTCTCTGGCCAGCTTTTCTATCACATTCTTTAGGTCGTAATAATCATTTGTTGAGTGACCATACAATTTATAATACTCACATTAGTCGCTACGACTTCCCCTCTTTTTGTTTTTGATGGGCCTAGGGGGAGGTAGTCTTTCAGTATGATAAATTTTTCTATAGACATCAACTAGGAAAACTCGTAGAGGAGTATAGGAGTGATTTCTCCTGGGCCTTTCAGGTCCGACTTCTTCTTTTCTTTTGGGCTCCTTCTCTTTCTTCTTTGAGGAGTGAGAATGCCCAGGTCGCCAGCTTGGCTCACGTAGCCTGGCGTTTTCTTCCATGTTGATGTACTTCTCGACTCTCTCTTGTACATCACTCAAAGAAGTCGGATGCCTTTTCGAGATGGACTGGGAGAATGGGCCTTCTCGCAGTCCATTTACTAGGTCCATGATCACTGCCTCCGTGGGTAGGTCTTTAATATCAAAGCACGCTTTGTTGAACCTTTTCATGTAGTCTCTCATAGGTTCTCCGATCTCCTGTTTTACTCCCAGGAGACTCGGTGCGTGCTTTACTTTATCCTTTTGGATAGAGAATCGCATAAGGAATTTACGCGAGAGGTCGTCGAAGCTAGTGACCGACCTTGGGGGGAGGCTATCGAACCACTTCATCGCTGCTTTTGTCAAGGTCGTGGGAAAGGTCTTACAGC
Source organism: Arachis ipaensis (assembly GCF_000816755.2). Classification (NCBI taxonomy): domain Eukaryota; kingdom Viridiplantae; phylum Streptophyta; class Magnoliopsida; order Fabales; family Fabaceae; genus Arachis; species Arachis ipaensis. The sequence continues at coordinate 138,897,234 of NC_029793.2, forward strand.
GAGTAGCATCAGAGGCGTCGGCTAGGTACATCCAACTTTTAAAGTTGCTCAGGTGGTGCTTTGGGTCAGTAGTCCTGTCATATAGGTCCATATCGGGGCTTTTGAAGTTCCTTGGAACTTTTGCCCTCATTATGTCCTCGCTGAATGGGTCTTCCCCTCCCAAAGGAGAATCTTCTGGGTCACTGCGAGAGTTCCGTCCTCTGAGAGCGGATTTTAATCTTGAGAGCTTTTCTTCAAGTGCTTTTCTTCGCTCAACCTCCCTCCTCAGGCTTCTCTCTGCCTCTCGCTGTTGTTCCAGCTCTTGCTCCAGCTATTCCAGCCGTCCCTGGTGGTCATGGAACAATCCCATAAAATCAGTGGCATGGGGTTGTCTTTCTTTGCCGGATTCCTGTCCCTCAGAGGAGTTTTCCTTTGGGTCTTTCACCCCTGAGGTGCCTTCTCTATGCTGGTTAGTCACCCCTTGGTGAGTGACTATAGCTCTGTCGTTGTTATCAGCGTCCTGATTTTTCTGTTCAGAATCAGACGCTGTGTTTCCATCCACGTTTAAGTCATCCACCATCATGGGTTAATCTCTAGGTCCCTGGCAATGGCACCAATGTTACGCGGGTAACTTGTGCTTAACAGATTGGGCTTGTAAGGTTGGCCTAACGTCCAGAGGCGGTGGACTCCGACTTGGTTTGCATCTGGGAGCCTCCGTCTAACTTGTGTGTATGAAGAAATGGGGGGTGGTACCTGCAAAAATACTCCGATGCCTAAGTCAGCAAAGGGGTAAGCAGGCTTAGAGAGTATTGGAACTTAGAGATACCTGAGGGGTGTCAGTGTATTTATAGTGGTGATCCAATAACCACCATTGGAGTAGTTCCACCTTTTAAGGTGAATAACCGTCTCTTTATCTTAAAGTGGTTAGGATATGGCTCCTAGAAGTGGGTTGAGAGATTTTAGGGGCAGTTACTTATTTGAATAAATGTTGTCTGCCAACTATCCTTCGAGTCCGACTTCTTTGAGATGGAGTCTGTGTTGAATCCGACCTCCTCTGAGAAGGTCTGTGGGTCGTGAAGGTCAATCTTTGGATTGGGCCTTTTAGTGTATTTGGACCTGGGTCATAGTGTTTGGGACAGGGTATGAACAAAGAGTATAACATATCATTAAAGCATGTTTGACAAACTAGACCGAAAATATTCTAAGAATCATCTATACCAATATATAATGGGGATATGGGAGTTTGGTATCCAATTCCTTCTTCCCATTTTATCCCTATTTCTTTTTTTTTTTCAAAAAAAGGGGTTTACCCACTTCACTTTTAATAAAAAAAATTGTCACTACGTATTTAATTCTTTTTATTTTTTTTTAAAAAATTGGCTTTATTCATAATAGAATTTAAAACTGATTCATTTTATTCCAAGTAATAACATAATTTATTGGTATTCTATAACAAAATTAATTAAATTACAATACACCGTTTACATATTTTTTATGTCTATTGTTTATCTTAAAAAATTATATATAAATGTGTACTCCTTAATTAAATCTATACCAATTAATTAAATTACAATACATATATACCAATATATAATGGGAATATGGGAGTTTGGTATCCAATTTCTTCTTTCCATTTTATCCCTGTTTCTTTTTTTTCCAAAAAAAAAAGGGTTTACCCACTTCACTTTTAATAAAAAAACTGTCACTACGTGTTTAATTCTTTTTATTTTTAAAAAAAAAATTGGCTTTATCCATGATAGAGTTTAAAACTGATTCATTTTATTCTAGGTAATAACATAATTGGTAAAGTATATTTTTTGTCCCTAAAGTTTGGCCAAAGTTTCAAAAATACCCCTAAGTTTTATTTTGTTTCAATTTTGTTCCAGAAGTTTTTTATTTGAATCAAATATACCCTCGACGGCTAAATTTTCAAAAAACTTTAAGATCAATCTAACAATAATGCATGAAAATTATACTTGATTTGCTTGTATTGAGGGTTGTTCTTATGAAATTGTTGTTGAATTGGTCTTAAATTTTTTGAAAAATTAGCCGTTAGGGGTATATTTGATGCAAATCGAAAATTTTTGAGACAAAATTGAAACAAAATAAAACTTAGAGATATTTTTAAAATTTTTGTCAAACTTCAGGGACAAAAACTATACTTTACTCTAACATAATTTGTTGGTATTCTATAACAAAATTAATTAAATTATAATACACCGTTTACATATTTTTTATGTCTATTATTTATCTTTAAAAAATTACATATAAACGTGTACTCCTTAATTAAATCTATACCAATTAATTAAATTTAAATACATAAATTTAATTCTATACCAAGAAAGGAGTAGAAGGTTAACATCTTAGAAGGTAGGGAACATCATTAATAAAGTATCCATATCCTCTTAAATCAGCTCATTGATGATGAGAAGAATCATATAGGTATTGAAGGCCTTAATAGTGATCAGGACCTCTTTCTCAAGCAAAACAGTCAACATAGTAAATAATTGTCTTGTAAGAAATAGTGCCGAAAGTCGATTCTCCCATCTTGTGGAGAAGTTATTTTGAAATATCAAATTCTCAGAATCATAGCAACTAAGGCTAGGGTATGAATACAATCACGTAGAATATTTTAGTCACGAATATATGGTATTTGCACTCATAAAAGTCATTATTTATCAAAATTAAAGCAAACACGCCCTCTTTCGTATCTTTATCGGTCTAAGCGGATAATGGTAGCTTTGATTGTTATTTAAATTATTTATTTAATTGTTATCTAGATTATTTTTTTTAGTTTAATGTTAACTGTAATTAATTATAATAAGAGTATATAAGGAGAAAGTAGAAACTTAACATCGTGGAAGCGCAACATAATGAATAATGGCTTGAAATATCCAATTTCATAGCATGAGCACAATCGTGTAGAATATTTTGGTCACGGATATATCACATTTGCACATTAGCTCATAGAAGTCACTATTTATCAAAATCGAAGTACGATCTTTCTTTTTCATGGATGTATTATTTGATTTCTTTCCTATCATCGGTCTCAGCGAGTAATAGTAGCTTTAATGGTTACCTAAATTATTTTTTCTGTTAATTTAATGTTGATGGTAATTAATTATAGCAAAAATACATAAAAAAGTACATAAAGAGGTAGTAGAAGTGTAAAATCGTTCAATTCTATAGGAACAATATAATTGATAAAGTATCAGTATCCACTTAAAATCATCTGAGCTAATAGATAACGGAAAAGAATCATATGAGTATTGAAGGCCTTGGTAGTGATCTAGGATTTCTTCCTCGAGTAAATCAGGGACAATATCCAGTTATCAGCGTCATAGCCAACAAAGGCTATGCCATGAGTACAATTATGTAGAATATTTTGGTAACGGATATATGACATTTCCACAGTTAGCTCATAGAAGTCATTATTTATCAAAATCGAAGCAGCACCTCTTTCGCGGATGTAATGTTTGATTTCTTTCATATCTTTGTCGTTCTTAGCAGTAATGGTAGCTTTGATTGTTACTTATATATTTTTTTAGTTTAATATTGATAGTAATTAATTATAATAAGAGTACATAAAGAGTACATAAAGAAAAAATAAAAGCGTAACATCGTGGAAGTACAATTCTGTAGGGACAACATAATTAATAAAGTATCAATATCCTCTTAAATCATTTGAGTTCATCGATGATGGAGAAGAATCATATGGGTATTGAAGGTATGGAGTTTTCGCAGAAAAAGAGAAGGCGAATGATGCTGTCAACCATGACCTCTCTGCACTCAAACCTGAATAACTCGAGCTACAGAGGTCCAATTGACATGATTTCAATGGCGTTGGAAAGATAACTTCCAGAGCTTTCCAACGATGTATAATAATCCATACTTCTTCTCCAACCATACTGCCAAGGCTGCGCTAATCTCAAGTTAGGCGCAAGACACAACATCAACACACAAACCAATTCAGCCTCCATCAAGTTAGGCGCAGCCCATGGCCAAGTAAGGCGCAGCCCATGGTCAAGTAGGCGCTAGGTTCAGGTTTTGAAGTGGTCCCCATGCCAATGCACAAGCCATGCGAAATCTTTCATTTATTCTGATTAAACTTTAATTTTTATTTTAAAATAAGAAAATATATTTACATTAATTAAGATTATATTTAAAAGAAAAAAGAATCATCTCTTCGGGCTCATCTCTCTTCTCTACCTCATTCCGCACTTTACAGGTTTACAAAATCCTAGTTTCCTCTCTGAACCATGAGCAACTAAACCTCCACTGTTAAGGTTAGGAGCTTTATCTATTGTATGGATTGATACTATTATTTTTCTATTTTAATTCATGTATTGATTTCTATTTCAAGAATTGTTTTCGTTCTTTATCTTATGAATTTGGGTGGAACGGCCCTTGTTCTAATTGAGTTCTTGTATAACTTGGAAAAGCTCTTCACTTGAACAACAGCTTGAAAATAATTTCTCCTAAACTTCTAATTATCTGGACTTAACGGGATACGTGACATATAATCCTTTTATATTTGGGTAATTAGAGTTTCTGTGGCACATAAACTAGAATTGAACTTCATCTTCTAATTGGAATTAAGTGACCAAGGAATTGGCGGTTGATGAAAGTTAGAGTAGACTAAGAAGGTCTAAGGAATTAAGGCTTAGTCATATATAGTTTGCCATGAATTGAATCTTGCATGATTAAAATAGTTAGTAAGAAAAGTCAATCCAGAAAATAGATATCTCTGAAGCCTTAACTGTTTCTCCATATATTATTCTCATCAATTTACTGCTTGCTGTTTTAATTTCTAAATTACTGTTTAATGCTTTTGAATACCAAAATACTATTTTCTGTTTGTCTGACTAAGCCAATCACTTAACCATTGTTGCTTGATCCATCAATCCTTGTGGGATCGACCCTCATTCACCTGAGGTACTGGTGCACGAATTGTGAATCACACTTTTCACAACTCGTACCACTAACCAGCAAGTGCACTGGGTCGTCCAAGTAATACCTTACGTGAGTAAGGGTCGAATCCCACGGAGATTGTTGGTTTGAAGCAATCTATGGTTATCTTGCAATTCTTAGTCAGGAAGTCAATTTTATTTATCAGTTGAATTGCGAATAAATAAGAGAGTATGGGTTAAAGGTTACTTGTTATGCAGTAATGGAGAATATGTTGGAGTTTTGGAGATGCTTTGTCTTTTGAATCTCTGCTTTCCTCTGTCTTCTGATTCACGCACGCACATCCTTCTATGGCAAGCTGTGTGTAGGTGGATCACCGTTGTCAATGGCTACCATCCATCCTTCCAGTGAAAAGGGTCCAGGTGCGCTATCACCGCACGGCTAATCATCTGCAGATTCTCAGTTGTACCGGAATAGAATTTACTATCCTTTTGCGTCTGTCACTACGCCCAACACTCGCGAGTTTGAAGTTCGTCACAGTCATCCAATCCCAGAATCCTACTCGGAATACCACAGACAATGTTTAGACTTTCCGGATTCTCATGAATGCCGCCATCAATCTAGCTTATACCACGGAGATTCTGATTAAGGAATCTAAGAGATATTCATTCAATCTGATGTAGAACGGAGGTGATTGTCAGACACACGTTCATGGATTGAGGAAGGTGATGAGTGTCACTGATCATCACCTTCTCCATAGTTAGGCGCGAATGGATATCTTAGATAGGAACACGCATGTTTGAATAGAAAACAGAAATACTTGCATTAATTCATCGAGACACAGCAGAGCTCCTCACCCCCAACAATGGAGTTTAGAGACTCATGCCGTCAAAGAGTACAAAGTTCAGATCTAAACTGTCATGAGATGCAAAATAAGTTTCTAAAAATTGTTTAAATACTAAACTAGTAGCCTAGGTTTACAAAAAGTGAGTAGACTATGACAGATGGTGCAGAGATCCACTTCTGGGACCCACTTGGTGTGTGCTGGGGCTGAGACTTAAATAATTCACGTGCATAAGGCTGTTTTGGGCATTCAACGCCAGGTTTGGATCCATTTCTGGCGTTGAACTCCAACTTTTAATCCTTTTCTGGCGCTGGACGCCAGAATTGGGCAGAGAACTGGCGTTGAATGCCAGTTTACGTCATCTATCCTTGAGCAAAGTATGGACTATTATATATTGCTGGAAAGCCCTGGATGTCTTCTTTCCAACGCAATTGGAAGCGCGCCATTTCAAGTTCTGTAGCTCCAGAAAATCCACTTTGAGTGCAGGGAGGTCAGAATCCAACAACATCAGCAGTCCTTTTTCAGCCTGAATCAGATTTTTGCTCAGCTCCCTCAATTTCAGCCAGAAAAATACCTTAAATTACAGAAAAACACACAACTCATAGTAAAGTCCAGAAATATGATTTTTTTCTAAAAACTAATGGAAATAAACTAAAAACTAACTAGAATATACTAAAAACTATATGAAATTAACCCCAAAAAGCGTATAAAATATCCGCTCATCACAACACCAAACTTAAACTGTTGCTTGTCCTCAAGCAACTAGACAAATAAAATAGAAGACTAATAGGTTGAGAAGCAATAATATCTCAGAGTTTTTGAGTGAAGCTCAGATTCTAATTAGATGAGCGGGACTAGTAGCTTTTTTGCTCCTGAACAGTTTTGGCATCTCACTTTATCAATTGAAGCTCAGAGTGATTGGCATCTATAAGAATTTAGAATTCAGATAGTGTTATTGATTCTCCTATTTCAGTATGATGATTCTTGAACACAGCTATTTCATGAGTCTTGGACGTGGCCCTAAGCACTTTGTTTTCCAGTATTACCACCGGATACATAAATGCCACAGACACATAATTGGGTGAACCTTTTAGATTGTGACTCAGCTTTGCTAAAGTCCCCAATTAGAGGTGTCCAGAGTTCTTAAGCACACTCTTCTTTCTGCTTTGGACCTTGACTTTAACCGCTCAGTCTCAAGTTTTCACTTGACACCTTCACGCCACAAGCACATGGTTAGGGACAGCTCGGTTTAGCCGCTTAGGCCAGGATTTTATTCCCTTAGGCCCTCCTATCCACTGATGCTCAAAGCCTTGGGATCCTTTTTATTACCCTTGCCTTTTGGTTTTAAGGGCTATTGGTTTTTTTTTTTTGCTGCTTTTTCTTGCTTCAAGAATCATTTTTATGATTTTTCAGATTATCAATAACATGTCTCATGTTCATCATTCTTTCAAGAGCCAACATATTTAACAGTCTTAAACAACAAATTCAAAAGACATATGCACTGTTCAAGCATTCATTCAGAAAACAGAAAATATTGCCACCACATGTAACTAATTAGAATTTCTCTTATTAAGAACTCGAAATTTTATTGCCTCTTATTCAAAAGATCTACTATTTTATTCATGTTTGCTGATGATGAGAAAAATAAACCATGGCTTAATTGGAGATAAAATCAAAATAGATACTAATTACTATTATATGACTCCTAAGGTGAACTTCTATAATGACACTATCACAGAGTTAAAGCGGAAATTGGAATTTAACAACCTTTGTTCTGGGAAGTGGATGTTCCTCTGATCTGTGGGGTGCTTGGTCCTTCAAGAGATAACTTCTGGCTCTTCAATTCCCTTAAGTCATGCCCTTGCTCCTCTTGTTCTTTAAACAAATAGGTAAGAATTTGACTTTGTTCCTTCTGTTCCTTTATTATTTGTTCCATAGCTTCTTGCATCTTGGTAACTGATGTTTCAAGATACTCCCAATATTCAGATTGAGGGATTTCTGGGAGAAATTCCTGTGTTTTTTTCTTGATGGGGTCATCCTGTGCTTGTTGTTTTTCCATTGATGCTTTGGTGATTGGTTTCTCAATTGAGATATACTCAGTTATTCCCATCCTTACTCCAGCGTCCTTGCAGAGCAGAGAAATCAAGCTTGGGTAAGCCAACCTGGCCTCTTTAGAATTTTTATTATCAATTTTGTAAAATTCAGTTGAAATTAGTTGATGAACTTCCACTTCTTTTCCCATCATGATGCAATGGATCATCACTGCTCTTTTAACAGTGACTTCAGAACGGTTGCTAGTGGGCAGCAGAGAATGCCCAATGAAGTCCAGCCATCCTCGGGCGACTGGTTTGAGATCTTTTCTTTTGAGTTGATTTGGGACACCCTTCGTGCTAGTGGTCCACCTTACTCCAGGGATACATATATCCTCTAGAATCTTATCTAGGCCCTTCTCTGTTCTCATCATTCTCCTGTTGAAAGAGTCTGGATCATCTTTCAGCTGAGGTAGCTTTAAGATCTCTCTGATCTTGCCAGGGATGGTATGAACAATCTTTCCTCTGACCATGGTCCGATATTCATAGAAAGCAGTTCCAGATAGTTTTTGCTTGTCAGTCTGCCACATATTAGCATAGAACTCCTGGACCATATTCCTTCCCACTTTCGTCTCAGGATTAGCTAGGACCTCCCAGTTCCTGATTCGAATTTGCTCCTGGATCTCCGGATATTCGTCTTCTTTCAGATCGAATCTAACTTCCGGGATCACTGATCTTAGACCCATTATTTTGTAATAATGGTCTGCATGTTCTTTAGATAAGAACTTCCCTTGATTCCAAAGTGGTTTTGGAACACTCTCTTTCTTGCCTCTTGAAGTGGGTTGTTTTCCCTTAGGAGGCATGCTCTTAGTGATCACGGATAAACACACCAAACTTAGAGGTTTGCTTGTCCTCAAACAAAAGAAAAGAAAGGAGAGGGATAGAAGGAGAGCTAGGTGCAATTGTTGATGGAGGAGGGTGGAGGCCGAACCCATATATAAAGGGAGGGGGTGGGTTCGAAAATTTTGAAAAGATATGATAAAAAGATTGCTTTAGAAAAGATAAGATAGAAGATATGATAAGAGAGGATATAGTTTAAAATTGAAAAGATATGAAAATTTTTTGAAAAAGATAAATCTAGATTTTGAAAAAGATAATATGGAGATTTGAAAAAGATATTAGTTGAAAAAAAAATAGATTTGTTTTGAAAATTTGAAAGAGTTGGATTGAATTTGCAAAAGAGGATTTGTGCTTATGGATTAAGATACATTTGATATTTTTAAAGTAGGATTTTTGAAAATTAGGAATTTTAGAAATCAGGGTTCTTAACATGTTTATGTAAGAAATCATGAATTGAAACATGAAAATCAGAATTAAAATGAAAAATATGAAGAAAGAATGAATTTACCTCCTCCCCATCATCCTGGCGTTTGAACGCCCAAACACTGCCTGTTTTGGGCGTTCAACGCCCAAATGCTGTTCTCCTGGGCGTTCAACGCCCAGTTGTTGCCCTTTTCTGGCGTTGAACGCCAGATTGCTATCCTTACTGGTGTTCAGCGCCCACTGGCTGCCCCTTTTGGGCGCTGAACGCCCAAAATAGGCTCTTATTGGCGTTTTCTTGCCAGTGAGCTCTTTTTCTCTGTTTTGTGTGCAGATTCCTTATGTAACCCTGTTTACTTATGCAATTGATTCTTTATCTTGTTATCAATAAACTCTATATAAACAAATAAAAATAAAAATAGGGCAAAATGCTTAGAGGATTGATGCCCCATGGCTGGGTTGCCTCCCAGCAAGCGCTTCTTTATTGTCTTTAGCTGGACCTTGCTGAGCTTTTAATCTAGCTTCAGCCTTGAGCACTCTTGCTCAACGTTGCTTTCAAGATAGTGCTTGATTCTCTGTCCATTGACAATGAATTTCTTATCAGAATCAATATCCTGAAGCTCCACATAACCATATGGTGATACACTTGTAATCACATATGGTCCCCTCCACCGGGATTTCAGTTTCCCGAGGAATAACCTGAGCCTAGAGTTGAACAACAGAACCTTTTGTCCTGGTTCAAAGATTCTAGATGACAGCTTTCCGTCATGCCACTTTTTTTATTTTTCTTTATAAAGCTTGGCATTTTCGAAAGCAATGAATCTAAATTCCTCTAGCTCATTTAGCTGGAGCAATCGTTTTTCTC
>NC_029793.2:138907197-138907816 GCF_000816755.2 Arachis ipaensis
TTCACCTCCGAAATGGCCTCCATATTGTGATCCATGGCAATGCCATAGGATCCTCTGTGCTTCTTCTCTAGGCACACATCTCCGGATTATTCCGTCTGCACACCTCTTAAAGAGATAGGGTTCATTCCACAGGTAGTACTTTGCATCAGTAATTAATTTTTTCTTTTGTTGCCTGTTGTACTCTTTGGGTATGAACCTTGCAGCTTTATAGTTCGCAATGTCTGCAAACCATGGTGCTTCTTGAATGGAAAATAAATGCTCATCCAGAAAGGTCTTAGAGATCTCAAGAGAAGGAGGGGACGTCCCTTCTATTGGCTCTATCTGGGACAGATGATCAGCCACTTGCAATACTGCACCAATGGCGTGATCACTGGCATCATACATTAACTCAAATGGTAATGTCCAGTCTGGGGCAGAAATAACTGGTGCTGTGACCAGCTTAGCTTTCAGCGTTTCAAACGCCTGTAGACACTATGTGTCAAACACAAATGGCGTGTCAGCAGCTAGCAGATTGCTTAGAGGTTTTGCAATTTTTGAAAAATCCTTTATAAACCTCCTATAGAATCCTGCATGCCCCAGAAAGCTTCTGATTGCCTTAACATTGGCAGGTGGTGGTAAT
>NC_029793.2:138907845-138946750 GCF_000816755.2 Arachis ipaensis
TGTGTCCTTAGTACTTGAATAAGTGCTTCCTCTTCCTGTGGATTTAAACCAGAGCTTATGATCACTGGAAAAGTGTCACATTCTCCCAGAAATACATATTTCAGGGATGGTGGTAATGGCTTGAGCTCGGGTTTAGGAGGTTTTTCCTCTTCCAGAGGAAATTTCAGAGGCTCTTTCGTCTCCTCTGAATCCTCCAAATCGGGCTGAACATCTTTAAAGATGTCTTCCAACTCTGATTCGAGACTCTCAGCCATGTTGATCTCTTCTACCAAAGAGTCAATAAGATCAACTTTCATGCAGTCTTTTGATGTGTCTGGATGCTGCATGGCTTTGACAGCATTCAACTTAAACTCATCATCATTGACTCTCAGGGTTATTTCCCCTTGTTGGATATCAATGAGGGTTCGTCCAGTTGCTAGGAAGGGTCTTCCTAGAATGAGAGTAGCACTCTTGTGCTCCTCCATTTCCAGCACAACAAAGTCAGTGGGAAAGGCGAATGGCCCAACTCTGACAATCATGTCTTCAATTACGCCTGATGGGTATTTAGTGGAGCCATCAGCAAGTTGGAGACATATCCGGGTTGGTTTAACTTCTTCAGTTAAGCCAAGCTTTCTTATAGTGGATGCAGGTATTAGGTTGATGCTTGCCCCAAGATCGCATAAAGCTGTCTTGGTGCATTGACCTTCTAATATGCATGGTATCAGAAAACTCCTAGGGTCTTTAAGCTTTTCAAGAAAGCTTTTCAGAATGACTGCACTGCATTCTTCAGTGAGGAGAACTTTTTCTATTTCTCTCCAATCCTTTTTATGACTCAAAATCTCTTTCATGAACTTGGCATAAGAAGGTATTTGCTCAAGTGCCTCTGCAAATGGAATCTTTATTTCAAGAGTCCTGAGATAATCTGCAAAGCGAGCAAATTGCTTATCTTGCTCCTCTTTTCTGGAGTTTTTGAGGATTAGGTATCTTGGCTTTATATTCCTCAACCTTAGTTGTTGTAGGTTTATTGCCTACATAAGTGGTTGAAGAAGCCTTTTTAGAGGGGTTATCATCAGCACTTGTGTGTGTCTGATCCCTCACTGGCAATTGAGTGCCAGAGTCAGAAGCTGGAGTGACGTGAGACGCCAACTCCTTGTCTGTTCCTGGCATCTGAACGCCAGAACTGTGCCCATTTTGGGCGTTCAACGCCAGATCCTTGCTTGTTTCTGGCGTTGAACGCCAGTCCTTGCTTGTTACTGGCGTTGAACGCCAGTCTTGGGCATGGTCTGGGCGTTCAGCGCCAGCCTTCCACCAGATTTCTGGCGTTTTAACGCCAGAATTACTTTTCCCTGGGCTCTTACTATCCTCAGGTGAATTTTGGGTGGTTTGCTCATTCCTTAGCTCTTTGTTGCCTTGAGGTGGGGTATTTAATGTTTTCCCACTTCTTAATTGAACTGCTTGGCATTCTTCTGTTATTTGTCTTGACAGCTGCTGCTTTGTTTGCTTCAATTGTTCTTCCATATTTATATTAGCCATCCTTGTCTCTTGTATTTTTTCCTTGAATTTGGCTAACTGCCTTGTTAGAAAATCCAATTGCTGATTGAATTCAGCAGCTTGTTTTACAGGGCTGAGTTCAGCAGTTACTGTTTTAACCTCTTCTTTCATGGAAGGGTCACTGCTTAGGTACAGATGCTGATTCCTGGCAACTGTATCAATGAGCTCTTGAGCCTCTTCAATTGTCTTTCTCATGTGGATAGATCCATTAGCTGAGTAATCTAGAGACATCTGAGCTCCTTCTGCAAGCCCATAATAGAAGATGTCTAACTGAACCCACTCTGAAAACATTTCAGAGGGGCATTTTCGTAGCATCTCTCTGTATCTCTCCCAGGCATCATAAAGAGATTCACTATCTCCTTGTTTAAAGCCTTGGATGTCCAGCCTTAGCTGTGTCATCCGTTTTGGGGGAAAGTATTGATTCAGGAATTTTTCTGTCAGCTGTTTCCATGTCCTTATGCTGGCCTTAGGTTGGTTATTCAACCACATCTTAGCTTGATCTTTTACAGCAAATGGAAACAGTAATAGTCTGTAGACATCCTGATCTATTTCTTTATCATGTACTGTGTCAGCAATCTGTAGAAACTGTGTCAGAAACTCTGTAGGTTCTTCCTGTGGAAGACCGAAATACTGGCAACTTTGCTGCACCATGATAATGAGCTGAGGATTCAACTCAAAGCTACTGACTCCAATGGAGGGTATGCAGATGCTACTCCCATATGAAGCAGTAGAGGGGTTAGAATATGACCCCAGAGTCCTCATGGACTGTTCATTTCCGCTTAGGTCCATGATGGAGAAAGGGAGATGATGTAAAATAGAGAAAATATTTATTTATTTATTTATTTATTTTAAAAATAAGATAAAGATAAATAAAAATGGGTGAAGATTTTCGAAAAATTGAGAAGAGAGAAAGTGGTTAGGAAGTTTTGAAAAAAATTTGAATTTTAAAAGTTGATTTTCGAAAAAGATGCTTTAAAATAGAGAGAAAAGCAATAAGATAGCACACGATTTAAAATTTTTAGATCTAATGCTCCTTGTTTTCGAAAATTTTTGGAGGGAAAAATACTAAGGAACACCAAACTTAAAAATTTTAAGATCAAGACACAAGGACAACTCAAGAACACTTTGAAGACTCACAAGAACACAAGAACATGAAGGAAGAACACCAAACTTAAAATTTTTAGAAAACCAAAATAAATTTTTGAAAAACAAAGAAAAATCAACAAGAGAACACAAAACTTAAAGTTTGACACAGAATTTAATAGAAAAATTATTTTTTTGAAAAAGATTTTTAATAAAACTGGTGCCCAATCATCAAGAACATAAACCAACACTCTAGCCAATTGGGCAATAAATGTAACACTTGTTTTGAAGAAGGATATTTTTAACCAAGAACAATAATAAGAGACTCTAAACCAAAAAGAAATTTTTTTCCTAATCTAAGCAACAAAATAAGCCGTCAGTTGTCCAAACTCAAACAATCTCCGGCAACGGCGCCAAAAACTTGGTGCACGAATTGTGAATCACACTTTTCGCAACTCGTACCACTAACTAGCAAGTGCACTGGGTCGTCCAAGTAATACCTTACGTGAGTAAGGGTCGAATCCCACGGAGATTGTTGGTTTGAAGCAATCTATGGTTATCTTACAATTCTTAGTCAGGAAGTCAATTTTATTTATCAGTTGAATTGCGAATAAATAAGAGAGTATGGGTTAAAGGTTACTTGTTAGTACAAAGTTCAGATCTAAAATGTCATGAGATGCAAAATAAGTTTCTAAAAATTGTTTAAATACTAAACTAGTAGCCTAGGTTTACAAAAAGTGAGTAGACTATGACAGATGGTGCAGAGATCCACTTCTGGGGCCCACTTGGTGTGTGCTGGGGCTAAGACTTAAATAATTCACGTGCATAAGGCTGTTTTGGGCGTTCAACGCCAGGTTTGGATCCATTTCTGGCGTTGAACTCCAACTTTTAATCCTTTTCTGGCGCTGGACGCCAGAATTAGGCAGAGAACTGGCATTGAACGCCAGTTTACGTCATCTATCCTTCAGTAAAGTATGGACTATTATATATTGCTGGAAAGCCCTGGATGTCTTCTTTCCAACGCAATTGGAAGCGCACCATTTTGAGTTCTGTAGCTCCAGAAAATCCACTTTGAGTGCAGGGAGGTCAGAATCCAACAGCATCAGCAGTCTTTTTTCAGCCTGAATCAGATTTTTGCTCAGCTCCCTCAATTTCAGCCAGAAAAATACCTGAAATTACAGAAAAATATACAACTCATAGTAAAGTCCAGAAATATGAATTTTTCCTAAAAACTAATGGAAATAAACTAAAAACTAACTAGAATATACTAAAAACTATATGAAATTAACCCCAAAAAGCGTATAAAATATCCGCTCATCAAGTACTACTTGGTACGACCCGGTGCACTTGTCGGTTAGTTTTTGGATAGTAAAATCCGCACCATTGGGCTGCTTGTGTTCATTGCTAAGTCTATTTGACTTCTATAAGTTTGAATAAACATACTGACATGTTAATGTAGTTGAATAGCCTATTTTTGTCGTCTTATATTTTATTTTTTAATGGTTGACTAAATTCGGATATGTTCTGTCTCCGGGTATTAGGAAGCCACGAATTGGTTTCAAGCACGTTTTTTTATGAATTTTTTTTATTGAAGTATAAGTTGTTTATGCAATTTAAAAGGGATGGTTACTTCATGATGTGAATGGATGTTTGAAATTCTTACAAAGAATGTGAAATTTGTTTCATTCTTGAGACCTAATTTCTAACAAACCTTTTGTGTCACATGTGAAAACTCATTCAGTTTGACCGTGGAGTATGTTTGATTTTTTTATAAATATTGTTTAAGTCGTTTGATATGTTTACTTTCTAAATAATCTGTAAGCCAAATTCTAATGTTACAAAACCTTTCTGTATATAAAGTTTTTGTTACATTTTTTAATCACACTTAAAAGTAATATACATTTTCTACACATGATTACTATCTTATTTTGTTACTTACTTGACCATGGATGTTCTATTTTGAATAAGATATATTAAGATCAGATGATTATTCTGAATACAAAATTAATTAATATTAATACATGATAAAATAAATATTAATTATTTAACTTTTTTTACTCAAAATATATTGCAAGAAATTCTCAAAGGACATTTTTTAATTTTATTTTAGGAATGAGAATGGGTTTGATTTGATTAACAATATTTCAGCAGTCTAAATTTTATGTATTTGTATTTCATTTGATTTAATTTGAGATGATATTTGTTAGGGATGTTTGGTTTCGTAAGAAACTTTGATGGAAATCTGAGATGGACTTTTGTGTTGAAGTAACTGGTGACATATTGTTGTGGTTATGAAAACTGTGGAAGACAAGTTATACTGGCGGAGAAATTTTTGGGTCTATGGTTGGTAGGTATTATTCGCTTATGTTTTTAATCACAAATAAAACTGTAGTATGCTGGTAATACACGTCTTCATTACCGTGTACTCATTTTAGTTCCATGATGCTCTGTGTGTGGAGCTCTTGGGGCGATCGGTTAGGTTTCTAATTCTATTCAAATGATAACGTGTAGTAAGTGGCAAGATTAATTATTTATTGGTTAGTTACAGGCACGAACCTGTTTTGAGATTGATTTGCTGAGTACCATTCAGATGGGAAAAAGGTAATCTGTGTGTCGTCGTTAAGCAGTCTTTATTCTAGTTGCTTATAACTTGTATTCTTTTTGTCAATAGAAATTAGTAAAGACGCGTTGTTCTCCATGTTATATCAACGGGATGATCACCCACCTAGAAAACATTAATGCCGTCGCAAAGCTATCGGAGATCGACGCAATTGGGTTCAGATTCATGAAGAGGATTCCAAAATAGGCAGTGAAGCAGAGTATAATGTTACAACTAGCGAAGGCATACGATGTGGACACAAATACACTTATAGTGGATGCTGAAAACATCCGCGTGAATGCTGAGTTGATAGGGAGGGCGTTATGGATATGCGACGGTGGTAAGCTATTGATATTTCCTTGTTACTATTTGTCATAAATAGCTTGGTTAGTTTCCTTTTTCTTTGCATAACAATTATTGTCCACACTTTGCTGAATCCAAAATTGTAGGTGTTGCCATACCCGAACTAAAAAAGAAGAATCATGTCCATCTGGCCATCAAAGAACAGTTTAAGAAAAAAAAACAACCACCCAATTGCACGACTTTATATATGACTGTCTTATGGACACCGAAGCGGAACGGGCTAATTTTAGAAGGCACTTCATCCTGGTGGTACTGAAGATGTTCCTATGCCCAACGAGTCAACAAACCATTTTTCTGTGGCACATACCTCCTATTCTCGATGTCGCCGACCCCAGCCGATTCAATTGGGCACATAAGACATTCAAGTGGTTGTGGCTAGCAATAGAAAAATTCAAAACTAAGAAGCATGAAACTTGTGGTTGCTGCATTTTTGCCCTGATGGTATATTTTAATGTTTACTTGCTTATTTTAACTACTTGGTTTTATGTTGTATCACATAACCTTTCAATCTTGCCTTCCCGCTATTATACTTTCAGCGATTGCAGCATGGTCCACTCGATCATTGTCGAGAACCAGAGCCATGGGTAACTGCATGGACTGCTGTAGAACTTGAAAAGCAAGCTGCTAATGTGCTTGCTGAGGTACTAACCCGGATAATTTATTCGTTATTATATGCTAATCCACTTAACCATCGAGTGATTTTTAAAAAAAAAGGAATAATGTTCCGCCAGGTTAATTTAAATGATTACTTTCTAAATACAATTGACCTTTCCCAAATAGGGTCACATTGGAGATAGGAAAAAAGTGAGCGAGGAATTAACATCTAGAAAACAAAGCCAAAAGAGGGAATGCAAGACTAGAGCAGCGCACAAGGTAATGTGTTTGTTGGAATTTATTTTAATTATAGCATTGAAGTAATAAGTTGTTAGATTATATGCATATTTGAATTGTTCGTTTGCAATTGCATGGAATGCAAACTAGAATAGGGGGTATTCCAGTTTGCAATTGCAAACGAACAATTCAAATAGGCATATAATCTAACAACTTATTACTTCAATGCTATAATTAAAATAAATTTCAACAAACACATTACCTTGTGCATCGCTCTAGTCTTGCATTCCCTCTTTCGTCTTTGTTCTCTAGATGTTGATTCCTCGCTCACTTTTTTCCTATCTCCGATGCGACCCTATTAGGGAAATGTTAAATGTGTTTAGAAAGTAATAATTTAAATTACCCCTGCGGAACATTATTCCTTTTTTTTTTAAAAATCACTCAATGGTTAAGTGGATTAGCATATAACAACGAATAAATTATCCGGGTGGGTTAGTATCTCAGCAAGCACATTAGCGGCTTGCTTTTCAAGTTCTGCAGCAGTCCATGCAGTTACTCATGACTCTGGTTCTCGACAGCGATTGAGTGGACCATGTTGCAATCGCTGAAAATATAACAGCTGGAAGGCAAGATTAAAAGGTTATATGGTGCAACATAAAATCAAGTAGGTAAAATAAGCAAGTAAACATTAAAATATATCATCAGGGCAAGAATGCAACCACAACAAGTTTCATGCTTCTTAGTTTTGAATTTTTCTATTACTAGCCCCAACCACTTGAATGTTTTATGTGCCCAATTGAATCTGCTGGTGTCGGCAACATCGAGAATAAGAGGTATGTGCCACAGAAAAATGGTTTGTTAACTCGTTGGGCATAGGAACATGTTCAGGACCACCAGAATGAAGTGCTTTCTAAAATTAGCCCGTTCCGCTTCGGTGTCCATGGGACAGTCATATACAAAATCGTGCAACTGGGTGGTTGTTTTTTTCTTAAACTGTTCTTTGATGGCCAGATGGACATGATTCTTCTTTTTTAGTTCGGGTATGGCAACACTTACAATTTTGGATTCAGCAAAGTGCGGACAATAATTGTTACGCAAAGAAAAAGGAAACTAACCAAGCTATTTATGACAAATAGTAACAAGGAAACATCAATAGCTTACCACCGTCGCGTATCCCTAACGCCCTCTCTATCAACTCATCATTGACGCGGATGTTTTCAGCATCTACTATAAGTGTATTTGTGTCCACATCGTATGCATTTGCTAGTTGTAACATTATACTCTGCTTCACTGCCCATTTTAGAATCCTCCTCACAAATCCAAACCCAATTGCATTGATCTCCGATAGCTTCGCGACGGCATTAATGTTTTTCAGGTGGGTGATCATCTCGTTGATATAGCATGGAGAACAGCGCGTTTCTACTAATTTCTATTGACAAAAAGAATACAAGTTATAAGCAACTAGAATAAAGACTGCTTAACGATGACACGCAGATTACCTTTTTCCCCATTTGAATGGTACTCAGTAAATCAATCTCAAAACAGGTTCGTGCCTGTAACGAACTAATAAATAATTAGTCTTGCCATTTACTACACGTTATCATTTGAATAGAATTAGAATCCTAACCGACCACCCCAAGAGCTTCACATGGCACTAAAATGAGTACACGATAATAAAGACGTATATTACCAGCATATTACAGCTTTATTTGTGATTAAAAACACAAGCGAATAATATCTACCGAATTCCAGAATCATAGACCCAAAAATTTTCCCGCCATTATAACTTGTCTTCCACAGTTTTCATAACAACAATATGTCACCAGTTACTTCAACACAAAAGTTCATCTCAGATTTTCATCAAAGTTTCTTACGAAACCAAACATCTCTAACAAATATCATCTCAAATTAAATCAAATGAAATACAAGTACATAAAATTTAGACTGTTGAAATATTGTTAATCAAATCAAACCCATTCTCATTCCTAAAATAAAATAAAAAAATGCCCTTTGAGAATTTCTTGCCATATATTTTGAGTAAAAAAGTTAAATAATTAATATTTATTTTATCATGAATTAATTTTAATTAATTTTGTGTTCATAATGATCATTTGATCTTAATATATCTTATTTAAAATAGAACATTATCAAACAAGTAACAAAATAAGATAGTAATCATGTGTAAAAAATGTATATTACTATTAACTGTGATTAAAAAATGTAACAAATAACTCCAATCCAGTTCAAAAACTTTATATACAGAAAGGTTTTGTAACATTAGAATTTGACTTGCAGATTATTTAAAAAGTAAACATATCAAATGACTTAAACAATATTTATAAAAAATCAAACATACTCCACGGTCAAATTGAATGAGTTTTCACATGTGACACAAAAGGTTTGTTACCTAACTTGAAACCAGAAATTAGGTCCCAAGAATGAAACAAATTTCACATTCTTTGTAAGCATTTCAAACATCCATTCACATAGTGAAGTAACCATCCCTTTTACATTGCATAAATAACTCATACTTCAATAAAATAAATTCATAAAAAAATGTGCTTGAAACCTTTTATGAATATCCGTAATTTCCTAATTTCCGGGGACAGCACATATCCAAATTCAGTCAATCATTACAAAATATTAAAAAATAGGCTATTTAACAATATAAGGTGTGTTTGGAGTTTACGTTGGAGAAGAGATAAGCTCGTTTGAGTGCTTTGAACGTCCCATCTTTTATGTTTGACAACTTTTTGAAACTCTAAACCCATAAGTGATTTTGCCTCTTAACGTCCGTTTATAAGAAGCTAGAAATTGTAACTTCTGCGTTTAGAAAATGACGTTAGCATTAAATTTATTTTTTTTATCAATTCTATCCTTTATTTCCTTGCTTGTAATCTCTTTAGTATTCAAATATTTTAAATATATAATTATATTTTTATTAAATTTTTACTTTTGAGTTTGTATAAAAAAAATTTATTTTTTTTTTTTATTGTATTTATTTGATAAATATTTTTTATATTATTTTTGTTAGTGTTCTGATTTTGCATGTATATAAAAAAATATTTAAATTGATATCTCTTTTAGTAATTTTTTATCTAAAAATAATTTTGAGTAGTATAATTCAAACAATATTTACTTTACTATAATCTATTTTGATATAAAGATTACCAAACATAAATCACTTTAATATAAACTTATTTTTCATCAAAATCAAGTTTACAAAATCAATTTTATGCAAACTCCCGTTTACAAACTCCCGTCTACAAACTGAAATTCAAACCCACATAAACTGAAATTGAAACATGTTTATTCAAACTTAAAAAAGTCAAACAGACTTAGCAATGAACACAAACAGCCCAGTGGTTCAAAAAAAAACATCAACTAAAGAATTTTGTGAACATCTACTCAGTAACAACACAGATAGCGTTTCACTGACCTGGGAAGACGGAGAACAGGGAAACGGAACGGCAGCAGGTGCCGGCCTTCAGCGGGGGTGCGGGTGGCGTGGGGAACGCGGACGTACCTTGCGGCGAAGAGGGACGCTGGTGGCGCTGGCGGTGATGGGCGACGTCGCCGGTGCGGGGATGACATAGAGGCCGCTCAATTGCTGCATGACGGAGAGGCTCCACGAATGACGGCAGCAGTGGAGAGGTTGGACGGTTGGAATCTGGAGGAGCGCTGTGCACTTTGCCGGAAGAGCTTTGGTTGGAAAGGCTATTCACTTTGATGGAGGAGCGGTGCACGTTCAATTTTGTGGGCAGGGAAACGGTTTTGACTGATAGGTCAAAAAGGGGTAGATGATTAGGATTTGTAAAAATTGGAATTTGGAGACAAAATGAAGGTGCAGTGTTTTTTACTTGAAATGGGCCACTTTCAAGGACTGTTGTTCATGTTGATTAGATAAGTTATTGATTAACTAACGTTACCCTTTTGTTAATGGTGAATATAAAGTCATTTTATGATGCTGCTCAGTTGTTCATGTTGATTAGATAAGTTATTGATTAACTAACGTTACCCTTTCGTTAATGGTGAATATAAAGTCATTTTATGATGCTGCTCAGTATGTATGAAATCTTAATTATGAAATACATATTTGATGACATTTGAAAAGGTGTACTCCCACTTAGATTTGAAATGTTGGCATGGTTTGCGGATGTCTTAACACTAAGGAAAAACTATTAAGGAAAGGAATAATAATTAAGATGAGGCAAGGTGCTTTCTTTGTGATTTGGAGTGTAAAACTGTAAACCACCTTTTTCGCATTGTCGTTTCTCAACTAAATTGTGAGGATTGTCCTTATGTTGGGGCATACATTGGACGGGTGTAGATAATATTAAAGATTGGTTTGAGCGATGGATGCAATAGGATGTTAGGAAGTGGTCTAAGAATAAATGGGGCATGGTTTTCTTTGTTGTTGTGTGAGCTATTTGGAATTATAAGTTAAAAAGTTTTTGAAAATAAAGTGCCTGAGGTTACTAATAGTTGGGAGCACATTAAAGCCCTTATTAACCAATGGTGTGTGGCTGTGTGGTGAAAAAGAAAAGTAGAGAGTAGGGCTGGCAATTCATACCCTACTCGCGGGTACCCAATCCGGTCCAACCCGTTCGGGTAGGGTACCCTACCCACTGCGGGTAGGGTAGGATACGGTCCGGGTATGCCTGCGGGTAGGGTAGGGTAGGGTACGGGTTTAGGGTATACCCTACCCTACCCTATCCGCACCTCAAATATAACACATATTTTATAAAAATTAGGTCTATAGTGAAGGAAGTGAGAGTTAAACCCACAACCTCTCTTATGTAATGACTTACAATAAGTGAACAACCACTAAACTAGTTAGTTAATTTAGTAATTTAGAGCATTAGTTTGTTATTTTTTATGTTATTAATATGTATAAAATTTGAAATGATTGAATTTTATATTAAATTTGAAAAAATTTGATATTTCTGCGAGTAGGGTAAGGTAGGGTATGGTTTAGAACTTTAGGGTGCAGGTAGGGTTAGGGTTGAGAGATTCTCAACCCGCGGGTAGGGTAGGGTAGAGTTTTAATAGAATTTTCAATCCGCGGGTAGAGTTAGGGTAGGGTCCAAACCCTACCCTACCCTACCCATTGTCAGCCCTAATAGAGAGAGGAAAATTTCTAAGACGGCAACTAGAATTGAGGGTGAGTGGTTTCGGTGGGTATGTTTTGATTATGTGTCTGATGGTAATTATTTTATGGTGAGTGGATATCTTGAAAATTCACAAGGTGAGATAATGTCTTATGGGGCGTGTGATAAAGAAAAATCCAGTGCAGACGCATTTATTGCAAGCTTGGCAACTCACTGCAGTTTTTAGTTGAGGAAGTTGGAGTCAAGGAAGAGGAAGATATGGTGATCGTTGATAATAAGAATTTAGTAGATTGGAAGCATGGCAAAGTAGAAAGTAACTAGGAGCTATGGATAATTATTAGAAACAAATGGTACAAAACATTGATGTTCAATTCTTGGCCAGCAGTGAGTTTTAAAGGAAGAACCGAAGAAAGCTATGGGATAGAGTGACTACTACTAAAGAAGATCAATGGCTGCAGTGGAATTTTTAGGTGAAGAAGTGTGCATGTTATGAAGTAATCCAAGGCTTTAATGTTGGGAGGGTTAATGAGTTCAAGGTGAGGAACTTGGATAGCATTTGGCTTCGGTTAATAAGAGCATATTGGTGAACTGAGTACAAGGAAATATGGCATGAGAATACAAGATACCATGAAAGAGGGATATTAAATCTCCATAATCACAGCAGAGGCATGGGTTGGCTTTGAATGTAATTGTTATAAGGTGGTGGTTGTTCTATTTTCTGTTTTTATTTTGCATGTTTGTTTTTTGTTAAGAATCTGTTATAAATATTCTGTGGAAAGTTATTCGTTTCTTAATGGCAATGCTGAAGAAGAACATTTATCTAACTAGAGGATATTTTAGTCTCTTCTCCTCTTTATGGGTCAAATGTGTTCTGAACAATCTAAAAAAAAGACACAGAAATAAAGTAAATAAAGGACCAAGAGAAGAAGAAAGCTTCCACTTTGTCCAACAACTCTTTAAAAGATGCAACAAAATAATTGCCTTGATTTTGTTGAGTCTATAACTTCAGATAGAGTTGCCCTAATCAAACTATTCAAGTCCCTTATCAATTCATGGTAAAGCAATAAGCATATATATAGGTCCATTTTCAGCATTTAACATGATGCATTACATAATCATCTTTCAAAGTCTCGCAAAATAATTAAAAATCCCATACAATGAGCCAATCAGGGAAATTGAATGCTGCTATATTTTTCATTGCATCTGAAACATAGAATGCAAATCTGCATTAACAAAGTTTGACAGAAACAGCTTAAACTTTAAGGCATACTAACATAGGAAGATCAAAAGGAGAAAAGACGAAATAGCAAAAGATAGCAATGAAGAAGAGAATGGAATGAGACATTTAGACACACATTGTTTAAACTTTACAGTTTTGACTATTATGAGGGGTAAAATCTTAAATGACTCAAAAGGGAAGTACACTATCCTATGAAATACTTGAAATGGAGATTGAATTCTGTTTTGTTTTTCTTTTTCTTTTTCACAATATAATAATATAATCTCTGTACTATTCACAAGCCAGTTTTGTATCAAAGCTAGTCAAGCATATGGCAAATGCCTGAAATGCTGATAGAGGGTACCGGTAGTCCATTGTGAACATATCCTTGCCGACCTTGCCAAACTGAAGAATGATCTTGTCAGGGTCAGACTGCGACGGCTGAGATGTTGGTGGTCCTGTTCCTGCAGGAGGAGGAGGAGCAGCAGGTTGTGAATTTGCAGCAATCAGCTGGAAATTCTTGACCGAGGCGACGGTCACCCTTCCCCTGAAGTTGAGGCACCAACACTGCAGCTGTTCATGCCACCGTGGAGGCTTGTTCTTAAGGACTAGTGGTCTCTCCTTTCCCTCCACGTCCTCATTGCCCGCGCCCATTATGTCAGAGAACCTGGAGCTGCTAAATTCAGTTGAATGGCCTATCGACTTTGAGAAGGAGATACTCCGGAAAGAATCCTCAAGGGAGGGGGGAAGGAGCTCTGGCTGACCTGGAACCGAGCCGCCGGGCTCAAGGCATGATGCGGGGATTGAATACATGGTGCAATGCATCCTTCTTGGGCCCCTAGTACCAAGGACATTCAACTCGTAGTTGACCTGGGCGATGTTGTAGCTGCCATTAGGGAGCTTCGGAGAGACCTTTTTCGAATAAAACCTGCGGCTCCGGCCCGGTGGAGACAGCTGTGCGTTGTTATAGGGAGGCTGTGTATCATAAATTATAAATTTGGTGCCAAGAAAATTTGACCTGAAACAAGTGGCAATTAATACAAGTACATATATATTCTCCAACACTTAACTAGCACTTTGCAAAATGAGGCTAAGGCTACTATTTCCTTTCCACAGATTTCTACACTTATTCTTGGATAATTTCAAATACCATGACTAGTAAGTAGTACTAAGTGAATGTCATACACAAAAAAAACTAGTGTACCAGGGAGGAAATATCGCACCTCAGTTTTCCAATGTAAGTGCTACTAGATCTTGATACGTTATCTGCATCCATTGATATAATATACTCTGTGCAAGTTGTCCTTCTGGTTCGTTTTGCAGCAAGAAGAAACTTCCCATTTTCAACAAGCAAAGCTGCAAGAGAACAGCTATGAATTCAGAACAAGTTCCGGAAACAACAACATCCAGGGCGAGAATTGCTATTTGCTAATTGCATATTATAAAATTCCAATTAAGGAAACAATTGAAACAAAACTCTCTAATCAATAACAATTGTTAAAGCAGAAACAAGTAGTGTACCAGGACTAAGGCAAAGGAAGAGATGGTATGTCAGCTTAGACTTGTCTCTCTTGATGAAACACTGGATGGGTCCATCCCTATGCCCAGGCTGTAAAACGTAAACATTGGGAATCTTATATTCAAACAATCATATCTTTTCTCTTACATCATGCGAATTATTCAAAAATAGTTTTAAGAACTAAGATACAAGAACAATAATATCATACCTGTTTCAGGGAAACAGGGAAAGTAATCTTCCCACAGTATTCAGGACTGCTCACAATTTCTTTGCACATTTCTCTCCAGGTTTTGCACACAGCTGCGCACGCAACCACATGCTTACGACCAGGCCAGGTACTCTCACTAGCTTCCAACCTCTTAATAACATCGCGAAGAAGCTCAGGTGGAAGACTAGCCCACCGGCTGTTCTGTATAACCGGAGGCTGATCATGCAACTCGTGGACAGAGCTACGAGACTTGCCCCTGTGATGGCCAGAAAGCCTCAAGTCAAAACTCCGCCTTGATAAGCTTCCAAATCCATCCCTTACATCGCGAACTATACTACGGAAGGACATCTGTTCAAATAGAGTGACAGCCCCAAGAATCTAATGTGTCATAAAATCCCCTTTGAAATTCCACTCTAGTTACTTGGCAGATGTCACAAGTCTTAGCAGTGTTTGAAGAGGAGCTGCAAATTAAACCAAACTTTAATTTAAATTCCATCTTCAATACTTAATGATCAAGAAATAAAAGAGAAGGAAGACATATAGGGTAAAGCACAAAGGGGAAAAGAAGAAGATTCTCATATATATAAAAAGAAAGCACCACATGAACCTAAAAGCTAAAGCAGCCTGAAATTCCAGACTTTTGTCAGAAACAATTTAAGGGTTTTTGAATAACACCTTCAACCTCCTAAATCTAGCTTCTCATAAGAGCAACCAAATCCAAATAAAAGTTCTATCAAAGCATTAGAATTAGCATCACAATCACACCCTTTCCACCACAAGGACAAACAGAAAAAGTGGCAAACACCTCTATTTTTGTATATGTGAATGTAGAAGCGAATCTAATTGCTCAAATTTCAGTTAATCATCTATCTCTCTCTTAGCTTTTGAAGTTACAAGGTGAGGAATCAAATGAAATGTCTATCACACGAGCACACAAGCAGAGAATAATCTAAGACATAAAGGTGCAATTGATATATACAAAACAACACTTAAACACCAAACTTCAACTATAAATTAGATGCTGAAATCATAAAAACACATTAGATCCACAAAGCTCAAAACAGGTCATACCTCATCACTACAAACCATAAAACATAAATTTTCTCTTTTTTTTTTTTATTTCATTTTATTCTAAAAAAGTTATAGGGGTTGTAAAATAAATAAATAAGAAAGAGAAAACCTCAAAAAAATAAAAAAATATAAATAAAAAACAGTGTCCGGAAGTTTCCCAAATCACAATCACATTATAAACAGATAGAGAGAAAAACAGAATCAGATAGTTGAAGGGAGATTCAGTCAGATTAAGAAGGGTGAAGAAGTAGAAGCTAACCATCAAATTTGCATAAAAAGTCTTCTTCTAATCTCAGATAACACGCTTTAGATCCTATTCAACAAATCACAATTTACACACACACTCTCTCTCTCTCTCTCTCTCAATCTCTCTCTAAAATGTGACAAACAAAGAAGGCTGACTCCGGAGGAGACACGGACTATGCTTTCATTAAATCCAACCCAGAAACTGACACACTATGTTACTTAATTTAATTAATATTATTTTATTTATTTATACTAATGGAAAACGGATACACACTATGATATTGATGATGATTGCATAGAATATTCGTAGTAATATTAGGTAGCTGTACATATCTCACATTTGTTGCGAAGAAACAAGATTAGTGTAACTAATTTATGTAGGTAAGTAGGTAACTAAATCTCATTGCTAAGAAAGAGATTTTCCTTGTAAGGTAGTACTATTATTTTCAATTATCATTCTTAAGTTTAGTAAACGCCTAAATGACATTTGTTAATATGATGATAACGATGAGTGTAATAATAATGTAATATATGATGGTGATATGATACTAGGCAACCACTTTAGGAGTTAAACTAAAATAAAATGCAATTTCTTGTCATATTCCCGGGGGTGGTGAAATGACGGTTATGTCCTTGGCGGTTGACCTGTTCGAAAGGGTGGGACTTGGAGCGTGAGTGAGTGCGTGGGTGTGTTCACACAGAACACGTAATGGGTTGGGTGGGGATCGCGTGCGGAGTGGTGCAGGGTGCATTTACAGAATGCGGGTTAACCGTTACCGGTCGTGGGAGGACGACACCACGCTCAAACTTGGTGGGATGTATTTGACGGTTGCAATTCACGTGATTTCTACTTTTATCATTCCTTCTTTTTCAGTAATTTTCAAAGTAGTATATTGGAATTTGGAAAAGAGTTTTCTATATGTATTTGTTGCGTATCGCTATATTAGATAAAATAATAATTTTTTACAAGTGAATAATTATCCAAATATTAGATAATTGCGTAAAATAATTTAATAAATCAAAACTAACTTTTCTTATCAGTAATAATATAAGTTTGATATAGTTTATAAGAATATAAAGTTAAAATTTTAATTTATGCTCGTCTAACAAAATTATAGGAAAATTTTAAATTTAAATTCACTAAAAGAACTTTTTTTCTATGAGTTCTGAAACTTTTCTAAATGATATCGAAAAGAGGTCTCCCAAAGAAGAAGATCTGGTGGCTAAAAGTAATAAGAAGGTGAAAATGGACGGGATAAAAAATCAGGAACGGATACAGAAAATAATGGAGATGTCATTAATAACGTTGTAGAGATAGAAACCAATCCTCTCTCCAGTCCAATAGAGACTCAAGAAGGGAATATTGGTGGAGGAAACATTCCAAAAGATATCCTACCGGGATATGGTGGTTGGCAATGGTTTTAATAATCTCGACCCAAAAGAAATAGCTGAGATGGTTGTAGAGGAGTACATGTCGAATCAAAATTCTTTGGAGGCTAGAAAAGATTTGGAGACTCCCTTCAATCCCAAACCAAACATTGAAGTCACTTTGGAGGAGTATGAAGATTGGTGCAAGCCATGAAAGCTATCACTGATAGTGAAATCTCTTGGTAAAAGCCTCAATCTCTAAGCTATGGAGAGATGAATTCTCAAAAAATAATGGCTAGGAAAGATGTGGTTCGAGTCATGGATCCTGAGGAGAACTTCTTCTTGATTCATTTTTCTAATCAAGACTACTTGTACGCCCTCTTCGTAGGACCTTGAAAGATAACGGATCACTACCTCTTAATATAGGGTTGGAAATCCCTCTTCATGCCACACGATATAGATATACACAAGGTAGCTGTCTGGGTCAGAATTCTAAACCTTCCAGCGAAACTCTACAATAAATACTTTCTTTGGAAGGTAGGAAAAGCCTTAGGAACAATGCTAAAGATTGATGAACTTACATTGATACATTCTAGAGGAAAATTCACTCGTATATGTGTGAAAATTGATCTAAGAAAGCAGATTGTACCCTTTTTCACGGCTCTGGAGAAAGAATTCAAACTCAAATACAAAGGGCTCCATCAAGTATGTTTTAGGTGTGGGCAATATGGACATAGGATGAAAAACTGCTCAGAATTTGTGGGAGAAATGCTCAAACAAGTGTTTCAAACAGCCATGGATGGTGGCTGGACGCCGAAACACGGAGGAGAAGACAAAAATAATAGTAACCTAATAGGATCATCAGAAAAGGAAACCCCCTAATGAGAGTGAGACTATTATGGTGCAAAATCAAGGATTACAGGTTGAGGCACAATAGTCAGCAGTAGAGGAAGGGAATAATCCTACTATTAATAAGGAAGGAAAAAATAATAAACTCACCATTAATAAAAATCTTTTTGGACCGTGGATACAGGTTAAACGCAATCCTAGAAGGAGTAAAATTAGATTCTGCCAAAGTAAAAAAAGAAAATTTTTATGGTTCCAAATTCCAAGTCTTATCAGAGAAAACTCTTAATGACAATAATGAGAGCATGCAAAAAAATATTGCAGATAAAAATGAGCACAATTAGAATCCAATCAAGGTAAAAGTGCAAGATCAAGAAAAACATGATAACAATACTTACAAGTATAACCATAAACTGCAAGTCCAAAAGAGTCATCCAAAAAGTAAGGCATCCACCTCAAACTTGAGGGAGAAAGTCCTGGACATAGGAAAGAAAAAAAAGTCCCAACCAAAAGCAATACCAGAACAAACCAAGCATCACTCAAAACCATGAAAAGCCAAATAACCAAAACTAAGTAGAGATATCATGGAGTATACACATAATAAAAAGAAACAAAAAAATAGCCACCAGAATTACTGGAGAAGCTTTAGTTTACTCCAAAAAGAATTAGCCAAAAAACACAACAATGGAAGACACATCTCTTTTTTTGGTATTACGGACCATGCCACCATGTCAATCATATTGAGAGTCATGGGAAGACAGGGTACAAAACACGGAGGCAGCAGTGCAGCCAATAACCCAATTGATTCTGGAGACAAACAACAGAGCTTTGGGTCGAAAGATATGCTCATCAAAGATCGGTATAAGGATAGGGATGAATCTCTCTCAAGCCCAAAGCCTATGAAGGCTTGATTACCTGCTCCATCAAGAGAACTCTGAACTCTTTTTTTTTAATGAATTTTATTAATTAAAATTGTAGAGAAACTGCCTCTAGAGGGTTCTCCATTATTATTAAAGATATGGCTTATAGGTACAAGCTAATTTCTATGTGCTTTTGGAAACTCATGTATCAGAAAACAAAGCTGAAAATATTATTAAAAGACTAGGTTTTGACTCTTGGTGCATCAGTGAAGCTATCAAATTTGCTAGCGGTATTTGGTATTTTTGGAATAAAGCTTTTTGAAATGTTGAACATATCTTTATTCAAGATCAACTTATACACATAAGGATTATAAATTCAGATAATAATGTTTGGTGGTTTATAGTTGTATATGGAAGTCCGCACCTAGCTAATAAAAGGAAGCTTTGGAACCACATGGAGAAATTAGCTAATAGCATTCGAGAGCCGTGGTGTATTGAGGGAGATTTTAATTCAATCCTTTCCTTAAATGACACTGGAGGGAGCTCTAACCTATCACAAGACCATAAAAGATTTCAATCTTGCATCAATAACTGCGGTGTAAATGATTTGGGCTTTACCGGACCCCTTTTTACTTGCCAAAGAGGGAATACAAAGAAGAGACTTGATAGATTTTTATGCAATCTTGATTTCACCAATGCGTTCCCTAATGTTAGCATAAGACATTTACCTAAACTCAAGTCGGATCATCTACCTATCCTGTTGGATTTTCACTTTACCAGTTCGGGTAGGAAAGAGATACTCTTCAAGCTCCTTACACCGTGGTTATTACACAAGGACTACAATAATCTTGTGAAAAATAGCTGGAATAAGAATGGAGACCTCCTTATTAACATATCTTCTTTTGTAGACAAAGCTAAGGTGTAGAATAGAGAGGTCTTTGGACATTTTCTAAAGAAAAAGAACCGTATCATGCTGCATATGGAGGGGATAAACCGTAAAAGCTCCTTCGGCTACAACCCTTTTTTGGAGAAACTACAAAGAGACCTCTGGAAAGGATATGAAGAAGTGGTTATCCAAGAAGAAGCTTATTGGCAACAAATGTCAAGATGTAATATGATCAAATTTTGAGACAAGAACACAAAGTATTTTCACCAGAAAACTAATGGCAGAAGAAGAAGAAACAAGATCACAACTCTTAAGGATACTAATGGAAATTGGATCGATAACCCTACTATCCTAAAAAAATGGGAGTATCTTACTTAAAAAATTTATACACTGCTGATACTAATTATGTTTTCTTTCCGATTACAGGTTCTTTTCCAGAGATTTTAGAACAGGGAGTGACTATGCTTGGTAATAATGTCACCCTCGAATAGATTAAGAATGCTGTTTTTAATATGGAAGTTTGGAAAGTACCGGGCAAAAATGGCATCTCAGTTAAGTTCTTCCAAATTGCTTGGGATACTATTAAAGATTCTCTTTTTTCTTGGGTTCAAAAAATTTTCAGAGATCCTAAACATATTAGGGACGTTAACCAAACGTTTATTTCTATTATCTCTAAAGTCCAGGCTCCAGTAAATTTTGTGCAGTTTAGACCTATAAATCTTTGTAATATGTGCTACAAAATTATCACTAAGATTATTGTCGAGAGATTTAAACCATACATGTCTTCTTTTATTACTGATAATCAAGCTAGTTTTTTTTTTTCAGGAAGAGTGAGTGCGGATAACATTCTTGTTGCTCAAGAAGTTATCCACATCATTAGAACTAGAAACTCAGGGACAAGATTGATGGCAATAAAAATTGATCTTGAGAAAGCTTATGATAGATTGAGCAGGAATTTTGTCATGGAAACGCTTAAGGATTGCAACATCCTAGAGAATCTAATTAAAGTGATCCTTCACTGCATTTTCATACCAGCTATGAATGTCTTCTAGAATGGCTCATGTTCAGAAGATTTCTATCGTACCAGAGGCATTAGACAGGGAGACCCCTCTTCCCTTACCTTTTTGTTCTATATATTGAAAGATTATCCCACCTTATTACTTTTCTTGTGAATAATAAGAAGTGAAAGCCTATCATCCTCTTTAGAGGGAGACCTAAGATTTCTCACATTTATTTTGCAGATGATTTGTTCTTTTTGCTCCAGCTAATAATGAGCAGGTCTGTGTCATTAAGGAAGCCCTAAGAATTTTTTGTAAAAGTTCGAGACAAAAAGTTAATCTTCAGAAGTCTTGCATTTTTTTCTCTAAGAACCTCAATCACACTGTCAGACAGGACCTAAGCTTGCACCTAAATATTAACCTAACCAACAACTTAAAAAAATATTTAGGTGTGCCTCTCATTCATGAAAGATGTAACAAGCAACATTTTCGATTTATTATGGACAAAATGCACCAAAAGTTAA
This sequence comes from Arachis ipaensis, assembly GCF_000816755.2. Lineage (NCBI taxonomy): Eukaryota > Viridiplantae > Streptophyta > Magnoliopsida > Fabales > Fabaceae > Arachis > Arachis ipaensis. The sequence continues at coordinate 138,929,108 of NC_029793.2, forward strand.
GCTCCTGGAACAGAAAAATTCTTTTTCTTGCCGAAAGATGTACCCTTATCAATCTATCTTCTCCACCATTCCAACTTATGTTATACAAACTATGAAGATTCCTAAAGAATTGTGCAATCAAATTGACAAAGCTTGCAGGAACTTTCTTTGGGGATCAAGTGAGAGTAAGAGAAAAATTCATCTTATTAATTGGGATATAATGTGCAAACCCAAGCATCGAGGAGGGCTTGATCTTTGAAAAGCTCAAGAATCCAACGACTTGTTCCTCATGAAGCTAGCTTGGAACTTAGCTACTAAGACTAATTCCCTATGGGTTAAGGTGATGAAATCAAAATATGGGTGCGGGGGTGATCGATGCCCTTCCTAAAGTACACCAAAAGCCTAATTGCCCAATGCTTGAAAGGGTATAGTCAAGGTGTGGAACCAGTTCAAGACTAGCATCGTCTGAGGTTAGGTGTGGAAAAACCGTTCACTTTTGGGAGGACCATTGGGTTCCAGAAATTGAATTACTAAAGTCTGTTGCTTTAGAAAATCTTGCGACAGGTGATCTTGAAGAGAAAGTTAATAGGTTTGCTGACCAAAATAGTCATTGAAGGTGGGAAAAGCTGCACCAAGTTCTTCTTAAGGACATTTTGGATGTCATTCGTCTCATGAAAGCCCCAGATGAACCTTGGCCCATATAGTATAGCCTGGCTTTCAGAACCAGACGGCAAATTCTCTATTAAATTAGCCTATGAAGAGTTCTATGAGAGTGATGAGGATACGGGTAACTATACCAAACATATTTGGAAGCGAAAAATTTCTCAGAGGCTTAAAATCTTTGTTTGGCTCATTATGCATAAAGCTCCACTCACGAATTCTAAAAGACAGAAAAGGGGACTTACTAGTGATGCAAGCTGTCCCAGATGTCCTGGTCAAGATGAAACGTTGCTCCATGTGCTAAGAGATTGCCCTTACATTTGAAATGCCTGGGTAGGCAGCGTTGATAGCACCTTGCAAAGAGACTTCTTCAATCAAGATCTTCACAGCTGGATGGAGGAGAATTTAAGCTTGGTGAATCGTAAATATAATGGGACCTCTTGGGCCATATACTTTATCACTGTGTGCAATGCAGCATGGAGAAATAGAAATGAGTTGATTTTTAATTAAAAAAAAAATCTCTAGTAATAGTGTTGCTTATTTAGCGCAGAATCTTACTAAAAGATATGAAGAGGTGATTTCATTAACTGAGACTAGTAAAAAAATGCACACCTATACTAGGATGTAGCACATCGGTTGAAAACCGTTGGAGGAAGGAGACTATAAGCTCAACCCAGATAGCTCCTTCTTATCAACTTCCAAGACTGATACTTGTGGAGGATTAATTCGAGATTGTCACGAGCGTTTTGTAGCTGAATTTTGGATGAACATTGGAAAGATTTTCATAACTAAAGTAAAGCTTTGGGGCATTTACATTGGTCTGAAGCTTGCGACCAAACTTAACATCCAGAGCTTGATTATTGAAACCAACTCTATTATTCGTGTAATTAGGGCCGGACTTTACTAGCTAAACTTGAGTATTTTCGAATGAGACATATTTTTAGGAAAGCAAACTTTATGGCGGACGCTCTGGCTAATCATACACATGAAAATTCCCATGGCCTCCATCTTTGTGAGCAAGCTCTGGATTTTATTATCCTGCAACTCAATGCAGATAGAAGAGGGATAACTTTTTTAAGACTTTATTTTATTTAGTATTTGTTTTATTTGGATCCGTGATCCTATTTTCACATAAAAAAAATCTAAGAGATAGAAAATTAGAATTAGATGTTATACTTTGAGTATGAGTTAGACTCTATTTATAGTATTTAGTAGATATATCTAAAAAGGATTTAGACAAATCCTGTGAGATATTCACAAAATTCTATACGAATATAATCCAAATTCTATCATTTATGTATTGATATGTTCTTAAAAAAAATTTTTTAGACCAACCATAACTTTAGGCTCAGCTCAAGAGTTATATTGTAATAATCATCACTTAAATAATAATAAAATTTAAAAATTTTATTAAATAACAAGATAAAAGGTGTCATGTTAGCAATGAATCACAATTAACCTTTGGTCCAATTAACCTTTCCTTAGATCCATAAAAGAGAGAGAGACTAGGACTTTTACTTGATGAAAAGAAGTTGGGAATTTCGGATATCTTAATCATAATTAACTCCTTTTTACGAGTATGAAGGATTCTTCAGTGACCAGTTTGTAAATTCTTTTTAGAAGATAACACTTTTTTCTCATTTACAGAGAAGTTTCAATAGTGTTCAAATTTCAATGTTACCGGTGGCACTAATATTAATAAGTTATACCTAGACACACGATCTGTATCGCAATCTAATCTTACAAAATTTTTAATGAGAAATGCATCAGTACACACACTATATAGCATATACAAGAATACAACGTGTCAAGTAATATTATTTACAATATCCCACTTGTAATAGTGGGTTCATAATCTATATTAGATTTGGAAGATCCTACTCAAACACACAACCTACCAAAAGGATCCGACATGAAAATAAAACTACGTAGTAAGTAATTTTGAGTAAAGAGTATATATATATATATATATATAAAAGTACAACCAAGTATCATTCTATATATTTATATAGTAATTTATACATAGTTCTATGATTTTTCTTTCATCTTTGAGCAGATTTTTCAGTGGTAGTGTGGGGATTCCTTATCAAAGATTTTCTTTTCTCTTTTATTCGCACTGATTTTAGTTAATTTGCTACTTTGGCCTGTGAGACCAACAAAGGGCCATTTTCGTTACTATATAGTATACAACTACACATAGGATATAACACCTTAGCTTCCCTCCTTATGTATTCACGTTTAATTACTCTATCAATTTTTATAATTTTTAATTAAATTCTTATATTTTTTTTATTTTAATTCAATTTTTATATTATATAAGATTTTGTAATTAAATCATATGATAACAAAAATATTAAAATCAACGAAAAAAAAATAAATATTTAATTAAAAATTTAATAAAATTATAAAAACCGACAAAATAATTAAATCTTTATTGACTCAAGTATCGTGAGTGGTCTCTAGTAATTTCATAACGGTTCACATAATATGGAAGAAGATATTTGGAAAGAATAAACTGCAACTTGCACATGTAATGGAGTATATAAGATGATCCCACTAATTGAATCGGTCCACTTTAATTTGTATACATGGAAGTCAACTCCATCCAAACTGATCATATTAAAAAAACATTTTAAATAAATTTTAAAGGGAATCATTATTAAAGCCAAGTGGTGATTTAATCCAATTAAAAAGAACAATTAAAAAATGGGCTACGGCAATGTACTGGTTACTTTAGATATATTTGACTTTCTTATTTTAATTAAATAATAATCTCTATGATAAAACCATATAGTTATTACTTCTGCCGTAGTCACTGATGCATGCATATATCAAATTATATTTGATGAAGAATCATACGGCATTAAGATAAGCATTAATTGAATCCGTTATAAAGAAAGATGTATCAAACTTGGCTTGGGGTCCTAAATTTCAACTTATTATTACTAGAAAGACAGGTGGTGCACGTAATATAAAGCGGCATTTTCCATGACCATAGAGAACTTTCTGTGGGAGCAGCTCGTTAATGAAAAAGGGCCCATTATTGTTTTCTTTTTCTTTCTTCATCAACTTAAAAGAATGCAACTTGACACCAAAATTCTAGAATATAACAATTTGTTTCCGCATCGGCAGTCACACATAAATAGACTGAAAAAAGTAATCTGAATTTTACGAGCACTCACCATATGTTATCTCTTATCTTAGAAAGTCACCAATCCTTAAATGTCCGCAAAATAATGAGTTGAGAATTTTCAGTTAAAATATGTGAGAATTATAATTTAATTAATTATAATAAATTATTATAGATCGGGTGTAACAAAACTACAAAAGTTATATATACCTATCTTTCTTTTTGTCTTTTTTTAGTTTTCAAGTTACTATACAAAACATAACTTCTATCAAATTATCACCTTAAAAACACCACATCTAGGAAACACATTTTTTCTCTGTTAGACGTCCTAAGTACATTATTGAAAAAACCGATTTTTGGGGCCTAAACTGAGCCCAATAACATTTTTTGGGGCATTTCAAATGCTGTTTTAGATTATTTAAAATATATTTTGAAAAAGCATATCAAAGAATTAATTGGAACTACATAAAAGACAAACAAAAAAAAAATTCAAAATATCGAATAGTTTGATCTTTGATCAACTTCATTATGAACGGAGTCAATTCAATTAGCTACAGTGTTCTATGAAATGGGAATAAAACAAAAAAATTTAAATTTAAGAAAGGAATAAGACAGGAAAATTTATTATCCCCTTATCTCTTTGTTATTTATATGGATAAATTATCACAATTTACTGAACAATGAAGAGCATTAGACTCACAATCTCACACCTCCTTTTCAAGGATGATCTTCTCCTATTTACGGAAGCTACTCAAGTGCAAATGAAAATGACTAAGGACTGCCTAGATAGCTTTTGTAAAGCCTCGGGTCTTAATTTAATGCAGCCAAAACTTCTATAGTGTTCTCTAAGGTAGCGTTTGTTTTGAGGTACTGAGACAGAGACTGAGAGACTGAGACTCAGTATCGTGTTTGTTAGTTCAGAGACTGGTACTAAAATTTCTGTCTCTGTCTCTAAAATTTCAGTATTTCAGTACCTCCAAAAAGTAGGGACACAAGGGACTGAAATTTTTAGAGATGGAGACTGAAACTTTAATAACATTTTATACCTAAAATACTTTCATTTCAATTAATTAATTCCAATTTTACCCTTTGTGCAAATTAAATTAGAGTTTCATTCTTGTTTCAATTTCTGTCTCCCAAACAGAATACTGATATTTATTTCAATCCCTGTCTCTTAGTCTCTGTCTCTCAATCTCAGTCTTTCCGTCTCTGTCTCTCCACCAAACGCTACCTAATATAAGAATACTGGTGCGGCTGTCAAAGCAGATATTTTGGCCAAAACAGATTTTAAAGGGAGCAAGAAGATTGGAAGATACTTAGGCGCCATGCTAAACAACAACAGACAGGGCAAGGAGAATTATAAAACAGTTCTGGAGAGAGTCCAAGAAAAACTCAAAGGGTGAAAAAGCAAGTGCTTATCACAGGCGAAAAGGACTACTCTAGCACAATCTATTATAAGCCCAAATCTAAATTTTGAAATATAGCACGAGAGAATTCCCAAGTCCATATGCATGAAAATAGAAAAAGTTCAAAGAAGTTTCATTTGGGGAGATGATGAAAGGAAAAGAAATTACCATGCAGTAAATTGAAAAACTCTATGTCTCCCCAAACATGAGAGGGGCCTTGGGTTCCGAAACTTAAACTTAATGAATGAAGCTTTCCTTTATAAGCTCATTTGGCAGCTAAACCAGGAACCAGAACCTCTATGAATAAAAGTCTTTCAGCACAAATACAGATACAAAGATAACCAAAATGTTCTACCAAGCACTAAAAGTTCAAATTCATGCATGTGGAGAGAGCTAGTCAAGTTATGGCCTAGATTCAACGAAATGTCTTTCTTCCTTATTGGGGATGGACTTTCCACTAAATTCTGGGCGGATATTGGGTAGAAGAGGCGAGACCCCTGCTTCCATTTGTAATACAGAATAATTTAGATATGGAGAGCACAGTTTGGGAATAGAGTAATGCAAGCAATGAATGAAACTTAACAGAACTACAGAGATACCTACCTGAAGAAATCATCAAGAAGATCTTAGCGCACCCCCACCAAGGATTGCGAATACCAGATTAGGTTGGATTCATTTGGAGAATAGTGAATTCTCCACTAATGCGACCTTCAAGGCGTTGGCAGGATGGTCAAAACCACACCAATCAAGATAGGTGATTATATGGGAATGGAGGGGGCTGCAAAAGGCAAAGGTATTTATCTGAAAGATGTGTCACAACAAACTGCTCACCAACGCCAGAAAAGTCAGAATATATGAAGGACAAGGAGATTTTCCCTTTTGTGTTAGAAAACAAGAAGATGCGCTCCATGCTTTAGGTAGCGTTTGTTTTTGAAGACAAGACACAAAAACATAGACACGGGTATACATGTTTACTGTTTGGTTATTAAGACACAAAATTGAGAGAGACACGGATACACATGAATACCTATAAAATACATGTAATTTGTGTCTTTTCAAAAAGGTAAGACACAAATTTTTACTTAAAGACACAAATAAAATTATATTTTTATACTATTTTACCTTTGTCTCATTTTTTCTCTTTTCTTCTCCACGCACTTTCCTTCTCCACAAATAAGGGCTCTCTTTTCTCTTTTTCATCTTTGTTATTATTCACCTTCATCCTGAGTACATATATTGGCTGAGTACAAGTTACTGAAGTAGAGTACATTCATTTTTACAATTCATAATTTTATTTTTACATTCATCTTTGCAATTCATAATTTTATTTCTCTTTTTTTTTCTCTGCTTTCTTTAATCTTCTTGACACAAACCCTAATAATATATATCTATGTAAAATTTTGTTTTGTTATTTGAATTTATTCTGGATTATAAAAATGAAATTATAAATTAGTTTTGTTGAAAATACAAATCAGATTGATGGAAGAAGATGAAGGGATATAGATGCAGTTATTGAATTTTTTTCATATATCAAGGATAAAATAGACTTTTTAAAATAATGTGTACTCTGTCTATTATAATTGATAAGGAAAAACTACCATTTGTACCCATGAACTTTATGAACGCTGACAAAAGTACCCATGAAAGAAAAAAAGTGACTTTGTACCCATGAAAGGCTGGATCCGTCTGTTGATAGTACCCGAACGTCATTAAAATGTTAGCTCCGTTAAGTTAAAAGCTAACGTGGAACGTTAACTACTTACCTGGCTTTGAATCAGCAGTCTAACGTGTCCAAGCATAAATATACCGTTATAACATCACCCATTCCCCTAATTTATCCTCAACTGTTTCCCCAATTTCAATTTCAAAACCCTAGAATGTCTAGGAGAAGCAGAGGTAACCAATGTTCTTCGAATGGAAGCATCAGCGAAGAAGGGACTTCGTCTTCCAAGAGGGGTGAAGAGAAGACTTTTTCTGGGAGATGCTTCTGTGGACAGGGTGTGGTGTTGCTACAATCTGGAACCTTAACAAATCCTGGAAGATGGTTCATAAGGTGTCCTCTATGAAAGGTAAGTCTTTTTGTTTTTGTGCTTCTGATCAGATTAACTTATTGTGAATGATTCCTTATTCCTCCCTTTCACACTACAAACGATGGATTGCAAGTATTTTGTATGGGTGGATGAGATTGACGGAGGATGGGAGGGACTGGCAAGAGCCCTTGTTAGAAAAAATCAAGATAGCTCCTGTAGTAACCATGAGGTCAATCTCACTGGGCAAAGAAGAGAGATTGAAGAGAATAGTGTGAAGATATTGTTAAAGATAGGGAAGCTCCAGGGTGAAATTAGAACTATTAGGTCATGGATTATAACTATTTTTTTGAGTTTACTGATTTGTGTAGGACTGAATCTACTCCAATTAATCAATATGTAACTGTGCTTATGGTGTATGTTGTCCTGGGGTCTTTTTGTGCAGCTTTTTGGTTTCAATGATGATGAATTTAGAAGCTGGTTGGTCTCGATGATGATGAACTTCGAAACTCTGTTACTATCTTCACTTGTTGTGGAAAAAGTCAAGTTGTGTTATGACATTAATGTCCATGATTGTTAATGTATTTGATATCTGTTAGATTGGAGTTAACTCAATTTTGACAAAAAAAGAAATATAAATGTCGTGATTTGTCTTAATCTAGCCAGAAACATGGTATTGTAAAATACATAGCAAAGTTGTAACCTGGAAATGGAACTAAATATTCATTCCATAAGCTATAATAAACCTTGAAGTAATTTACTCATATGCAGTTATCAACAAAAGCCTCAAAATGAGGGTATGAGTTTGATGTAGCAGTAGCAAATCAAATGTACCTAATAGAACCTTTACAAACCATGAACATGAAAATCATCAAGTTGTGTTGTTTAATTACTAGGCATAAGTTACAAAAAAAAAACAATAATATAAGAGTTCATAGAGCTCTCATTACAGTAAGTACTTCATCAAAAAACAAATTCACACAAGAAAATCCTATTTGTTGGGTGTGGAGTTGCTGCTGCCACTAGAAACCCCGTTGTTGTTGCCACTTGAAGATGCTCCTGTTGGTGGACGGAACCCAGGTACTGGCCATCTGCCTGGTGTCTGAATTGTGGATGGTGGAGTTGGCATGAATTGCATAAATCGTGTAGTGGTACCTCGGCTTGCACCATGCATTGTTTGTCTGGTAACTCTTGGAGGCGGTTGGTTAGTTGGTGATGTAGGCCTAACAACAGAAGGTTGTGGTATGGTAGGCGTTATGGGAGTAGGTTGTGGTGGGGCAGGTCTGAGGGGAGAAGGTTGTGACGGTAGTGGCCTCTTAATATTTCTCCTCCTAATTGGTCTCTTGGACATGGTTGGCTTTATGATAGGTCTAGGTGGCACATATGCAGTAGAGGAGTTAGAAGGTAGAGGTCTTACTGCCATAGGTTCTTCAGAAGGATTCACACAGTTCAGATTATCAACATTCACCTATAAATGTTGAAAATTGCATTAGCTCAAATTTTTAATGCAAGATAAATTTATCTTCATGCCAATAAGTAGAAGAAGAGAGTGGATATAAATAACTTACACTGGGTGAATCTGAAGCTGATGCTTCAGCATCTGCTGCCTCCAAAGTCTCTTCCCAATACATCTCTTGCTCTCTGGTAGCATCCTCATCAAGATCATCAACATCCATACCTTCAGATCTCACTTCTGCACCCTGTTGCTGACGACCACTACCTGATGCAGCTCCTCCACTAGCCATAGCTTCTTTCTTCTTGTCACATCCTCTGCTGTTATGACCAGTCTGAGAAAACAGTAGCAATAATTGCAATTTTAATTTCTTTACAATACAACCAATATGCAGAAGTAAACAAATGAGATATGGAATATAAGGTTATACCTTCAGACAATATGTACATTTAATGGGGCCATATCTCCTCTTTGCTCTATGGGGATCAGGATTCTCTCTAGGACCATCTCTACGAGCGTCTCTCTTTTTAGTAGGTCTCCCAATAGGCTTCCTATACACTGGAGGCAACAATGGATAGTGGTTTCCCTTCTCCTAGTACTCCTGGCTTGGGACAGGTTGAACTGTCCACTGATATGCTAGGTTGTATGCTCCCATAGTAAGCCAGTTGTGAGCAAAGTCCTCGGCACTGCGATTTTGGTATGCAATGGCAGCACAGGCATGCTTACATGGAAGTCCAGTAAGCTGCCATAACCTGCATGAACAGGTCCTTCTCCCCAAGTCTACACTCACCTTCACATGTAGCCTTTGAACCTCATAGACATTCCCATCTTTATCACCGGATGGGAATGGCCTCCAATAGTTGCTCTCTTTTTTGTCCCTTTCCAAACGGCTTTGTTGCACAGGGTTATTCTACCATGATATCCGACAAGTGCCTTCTTGTTTCTTGCCAAAATCCTCATTACATAACCTCTCACTTCCTCTAACATGGTAATAATCGGCTTTCCTCGCATCTTTTTAATTTTGCCGTTGAAGGTCTCGCAATTGTTATTTGTATAGAAGTCAACCTTAAGGTACTCACTGAAGTGAGATCTTGACCACTGTTGCGGGAAAATTTTGTTAAGATACTCCCAAGCGTGCTGGTTTATTCTCTTGACCCTCCCCATTGCAAGTTCAAACTCTTGTGGTGTAGTAGCCTTTGAGCATGCCCACATTGCAGCCTTCATTTCTAAGTCTAGCCATTGTTTTCTAAAGTTATGATAGATATGCATGGCACAGAATCTGTGATGTGCACCTGGCATGATATCCTTCACTGCTGGAATTAGCCCCTGACCATACAATGGATGAATGACTAAGACAGCTGAATATAAATCAATAAACTCCTTCACAAGGTGAGGTTTTGACTAAAATTTGATACTGAACTAAATGCAATCAATTGAATCAACTAAACTAAATTCAGAACAATTAACATAGACCAATCAACACAGTTTCGATTAAGAACCAAGTTTCCTGAAATCAGACCAATCAAAATATATACAAATCACACAGAGACTATTAAATGCCTTCAATTCAACCAACTTAACTGAAAGCAGATCAATTAAAAAATATACAAATCAGACAAAGACTACTAAATGCCATCTGTTGAATATACTTAACTGAAATCAGATCAATAAAATATATACAAATCACACAAAGACTATTAAATGCCTTCAATTCAACCAACTTAAAGTATATACAAACCAGATAAAGAGTACTGAGTTTAGCGAATTACAAAAACCAATTAACCTGACTAAGCTTTATTCAATTAGTCAGTTAAAACAGTTTCGAATAAATACAATATATTTACCTTTTGCATGTCCGACATCAGGTTAAAGCCATTTGCTGCATGATCACCGACATCATCCTGTAGGAGCTCTAAGAACCATTTCCAACTGTCCTTGTTCTCTGACTCAACAATTGCATATGCTATTGGGAAGATATGATTATTTGCATCGGCTCCAATGGCAGTAAGTAACTGGCCTCCATAGTATCCTCTTAGAAATGTGCCATCTAGTCCTATAAAAGGTCGACATCCCTCAACGAATCCTCTCTTGCATGCACTCAGACAAACATAAATTCTCTTAAATAAGAAACTCTCCAACCCAGGCATAGGAGATGTATGTATCCTTACTGTACTACCTGGATTTATTTTCAGTATCTCATTGGAGTAGTCACGAAGCCTAAGATATTGTGCAGCCTCGGAACCCTCAATCCTTTCTCTTGCTGTTGCCATTGACCTATAAATTTTTCTTTCATTTACAAGCACATCAAACTCAGTTCTGAAGTAGTTCTCAGCATCCTTGACTGTCATATCAGGTTGATTCCTTATTTTCTCTTCCAACTCATCAACTACCCATTTTCCATTGGCAGATTTACAATGCAAGTTCCGTGGGCAAGTATGCTCATTGACAAAGGTTTTGACTTGATAACTCACCAGACATGACCTCTTGGCACAGTAAATTTGCCACGGGCAGTTTTCATCATAGCAGATAGCTTTACATCTTGTTGAATCAATCTTTGGGAAAAAAATACTTCTTCCAAGGTTAATATTGAACTTTCTTACAGCTTTCTTGAACTGTTGCAGAGTCTCGAACTCCATTTCAAGCTCCAGCCTCACCTCCTTAACAGGTGCATCGGCATTGCCCTGTGGAAATGACCTTCCCTGGTCATCCTCATCACTTCCAATGCTATGGAGGCCCTCTGACTCATAGCAATGAACACCAAATTCATCATCTGAATATTCTCCCCCATCCACCGGAATAAATACTGATGGAGGTTGAGTCAGATCTGCATTAGGGATAAATGTTTGTCCAGTTGGAAGGGGTCTCTTAGTAGATCTCCTTATCTGTTTTCTCCTACTACCTCCAGTACCCTCCTATGTGTTGTTATTCTGTGTTTCTGGAGCATTTACTGTGGCAGATGGATTGGTAGAAGGGGTGTTGGGTGGGGGGGGGTTGGATGTGGTTCAGGCATGGCTTGGGAGGAGGGTTGATTCTGCGGTAAAGGAACATATTGGGTGAGGAATTCGTCTTGTGGATCATCAGAGGTAGAGGGTGGCTCTGTGTATGTTGGTGACTTTGGCTGGGCATTGTTGTCAAGCGGAATAGATGGTGCTGGAACTGTGTTTGGTGTAGCAGATTCTTCAGATACATTAACTGTGTTTGGTATAGCTGGAACTGATGGATTTGGGCTGGCATCTGGTTGGGCCTTTTCTGTACCATGGGTCTCCTCTGTAATTTGGGCTTCAGTTTGTACCCCTTCCAGGTGAAGAATTCTTCTAGGACCTGTTGCCTTCTTTGGAGTTGGAGTCCTCCTGACACAAACTTTCCTCCTCCTCCTTGATGGAGTTACATTAACCTGATCAGGTGCTTCTACAGCAGCTTCTTCATTCGTATCTACAACATCTGCTTGGCTAATTGGGTGCTCTGTGTATAATTCAATCTTATGTCCATTCCCCACAGCAGCTTCATACATCTTAACGACATCCATGTCAAGTCGCAGAAGCCTCAAACCACCCTCAATTTCCATTCCAGGCTGTTGCCAGTAGAAATCGGAGATGATTGGATACCCAATGTCTTTCAGTAGGTCACTAATAAAGAAGCCATTCAGAGTATCCACGTTAACTCTCTCCACCTCAGTAATTTCACCTTCTGCATAACACAACTTGTCATCCGATCCCCTTTCAAGTCTACCTCTATGGTGTATTATTAATGTGATATGCGTCGTGGTAGCCATTTCTGTCAATAAAAAAAGAATGAACAGTCCCTATCAATACACCTACTATTTCAACAAGGACATTCAACTAGCGCATAACCAAAGTTTAATCACAATCATCATCAAAAAGTTCAGTATACAGTTGCACTTTATTTGAGACAAGCAATAAGAGAAGCTAAACTGCAATAGATAGTATGAATACAAAATACTACTGTTTGAATAATAGTATAAATCTTGTAATAGCTATATCACTCAACTAGATGTACCCAACTACATTTTCTACTGATTCCACTAATAAACAAAATCACAAAAGGCACTATAGCTATTATATTGATAAGGTACATTTGTGGACCCATCCAATACACTGATAAAGAGGAAAAAGAAAATTTAATAAACCACTAAACAAGTGAGTGGCCTTCCAGTCCTTTTTATCTGAAAATTGAATTTAAAAATCATTGCTTCTTTGTTTCATGATGATATTACATCCACCTTATTTAACATAGCTAGTTAAGCTATTGCTGAAATCACCTAATAGGATAATGTTGCAGAATAAATACCAACAAAAAATGCAAACATGACAAGTTCTTATAGAGTGAAATTTGAACAAACTTGCCAAGAGTTCCATATGGCAAGTTCCCGTAGCTCGATAAGCAACAAGATCGCCTAGTAATCGTGCCATTATTTGAAATTTTAGCTAAACTCATTCATGAGCCCAATACATCCATTAATCCTTTCCATTATTTATTACATGAAAAATGAGGTTTCAATTATTGATTTATAGAATAATGATTTGAGATATATATGTTATGATGTTTGGTAAGGAATATGTAATAGGCTATGCTTGCTGCCAACCCGTGTAAAATAGTGAATGTTTTCAGAAAAATGTCCCCTGAAAACTATAATTATCTTATGGTGGTGGTGGTATTGTTTTCAACTATGTAAAATATGAAGAATTTACCAAATTATATTTTGTTAGGTAGGTATCTCTTTATTGAGTGACAACAACATATAGATAACTTGGTGTAAAACAAGTACATTCAACTAGCGCATAACCAAAGTTTAATCACAATCATCATCACAAAGTTCAGAAAACTGCATATTTGTGAATTAAAATGCCTAATGAAAACAAAACTTAAGCCCTATGCTGATCAGATATAAGGTTTAAATAAAAAACTTCATTCAGGCGATATATCGAGCATGTGGTGTGCAACAAATTCAGACAGCGTGTTTAGTTCTATGTTGGCATCAAACAACCCAGAAAATTCAGCCACAGCAAATAGGTGAACAATAAAACACATAAATCATGTAACTTAACCTACCCAGATCACTAAAACAGAATGAAAAAGCAATAAAATTAAAGAGAAGAAAGACAGGGAAGTGGAATTGAACCTGCGCTGATGAGAGGGAAGGACGAAGAAATTGGGCGACGCGGAGGAGCGGCGGTCACATCGGCACAAAAGTTCGCCGCCCTTGGTTCCTCGCCGGACTGGAAGATGCGAAGCAGGGGCTGTTCGCGCTGAGACAGAGTGACTACGCGCAAAGGAGGGAAGAAATAGAGAAAGGGAGAAGAAAATGGAAGAAGGATTGGGTGATGCTGGTCGCCGGTGGTGTTTTGGGCGGACGGAGGTGGTTGGGCGGCTTGGTTGGTGGCGTCGCTTCAGTACGTGGTTCACATCTCTCTCTGTTAGGGCATGCATAAGGGTGGTGAGGAAGAAGATGGAATGGCGCGAAGTGACTCTAACGTCTCTTTCTCTCTCTCTCTCTCTTCTATATCCACCTGGAAGGTTCTTAAAAAAATTCAAATTAAAATTCAAAAGCCAGGTAAGCAGTTAACGTTCCACGTTGGCTTTTAACTTAACGGAGCTAACGTTTTAATGACGTTCGAGTACTATCGACAGACGGATCCAGCCTTTCATGGGTACAAAGTCACTTTTCTTCTTTCATGGGTACTTTTGTCAGTGTTCGTAAAGTTCATGGGTACAAATGGTAGTTTTTCCAATTGATAAACACAATACTTTTTAACCATGTCTTTGTGTATGTGTGCCTGTCTCAATATTTATGTCTTTGTGTATGTGTCTCAACCTTTGTGAGACATGAACCAAACGGAGCCTTAAGAAACTGCACCAGACTTATGCAGATTTGGGTGAATTTGTTAAACCCAAAAGAAGTACCTAAATTTTTTGCCCTCAACTTTAAAGATTGGACAAAATTCAACTTATTTAACTAATTGAATATAAACCCTAACCTCAAGGGGAAAGACATCTTCATTGTCGCTGTCTAGAAGATCTGGAGGAGAAATCAGGAGGTCCACGATTCTAAAGGAAGTAGAAGAGATTAGGGAAGCATTCAACAATGAACAAAGAAGAATTTACAGAAGACCCAAAGAAGAACAACTTATTAGATGGCACCCCTTTCTTATTGATGGGTCTATGAATGGGTTCACCAAAAAAGCTAGCTGCGGGGTTTATTGAGAAATGAGAATAGTAAATGGATAGGGAGATTTTCGTACAACAACAGCTGCCTTCAAAACAAAGTTATAAGAAATAGATCAGGGTCTCAAATTGGCCTGAACTATGAATTTGAGAAAAGTTAGAGTGGAGTGTGATTCAAAGGCTGTCATAGAGATTATCAACAGTCTAAAAAACAAAAAAAATCATCCAAATGTCTTGATCAGAAACATTCATAATTGGAAGAATAGGAAATGGAACATTTTCTTTGTAAATATTTATAGAGAAGACAATAAATGTGTTGATTGTCTGGCGCATCAAAGTTTAGAATTAGATATAAAATTTTATTTTTGGGATACTCTTTTAAGAAAGATAGTAATTTTCTTGTCTGAAGATGAGCAAAGAGTAACTTTATCGCGCTTGGTTTGCAACTAGAACTCTCTTTTCCTGAATTTCTTTACCCAATTTTTAAACCAAAAAAAAAAAAAAAAAAACAAAAACTCAGTGACAAATATTTGTATATTACAATACAAAGATACGTTTTGGATTTGTTTTACTATTTTCTATTTTGGGTTATCTGGGTTTTTGTTGTATCCTTCAAATAAAGTCATAGGACCTAAATTGTGAAGTGGATGTCCAATAGTTTTGGGCTCTGAATAAGAAAGAACATAATCCCGCTCCCACTCTTTAGCATGTTTGGGCAATATATATTTTCTTTGGGCTCATCATTAATACATTTGATTGATCAAAACAAAAATTTGTTGCCTGACCAAAAAATAAAATAAAAATATATTGAAGAATTTAATTTTTATGCATTTGCAATGCAAACCATTCCCTCCGAAGACANAAAATTTAAGATAAAAAAAATTATTTTAAAAAGATTGAATGATATTGGCTAAAATGAAAAGATAATTCTCTAATTTATATCGTATATGTTTATGTAGTAGCTAAGGCACTACTAATAAGCCATTTTGGATAAGTAAAACCTTGATATAAGTGGGTAGTTTACTTTAATTGTTCCTATTACATAGTTGTATATATGTTCTCTGAATCAAACTAACAAACTAATTGCATACATGCATGCATTAACTCCATATATCCAAAGTGTACGGACATATAAGCCAAGATAGAAAGTGTCATTTTCTCTTGTTTTTCCGTGCCAGTATATATGAAGCTTATCATAATAATAATAATAATAATAATAATAATGCTCATACTATATATAGGATCATGATCATCATGTGGGATGGGTCCTATCTATGACCTACCCCTGGTTTGGCTTCAAATAGCAACCATGCATAGTAACATATATGGTCCCTTCCAAAGCCTCTAATTGTTCGACACATTAGTCCTTCATCTATATATATCCAGCACAAACACCCAATTCCATTAGCGGGTTATATAATGCAATATATATATAGCAATTAACGTTTTGAGGTACTTGAATAATAATTATGTAAGCACTAGATAGAAAAGTAAATTCTTTTTTTTAATTACTATATATATAATATATAATAATAGCAATATCTCTAGCAACCATTTGTGTGCATAATTAATTTGCATATCTACATAAGCGTGCTATTGATAGTACAAAAATAAATGTGATAGCTGCATTATATATGCTGGGAATTTTCTGTTGGTGAGAATTACATGGTTGTTATACATAACAACATCTACTGCGCATGTGCACCATATATATATATATATGAATACTATGAAGTACAGATACTTTACTGAGTTGTCGTGTCCGCGTGTCAGATATATTTTGAACACAATATTTACTGACACTCATCTGATATGCGTGTTTGCTATATTCAACCGTATCTTAATAAAAAATAAAAAATTCTTTTCCAGACACGTTTGGACACACCTAAATAGTATCACGTGTCAGCGTGTCCAGTCTTATTCTTAACATATATTCTTAAAATAAATTTAGATATAGTATATATTATTATTTATTAAAACAAAAAAATATTTTATATACTTGATATAATTAAAAAAGACATTAAAATAATTAAAAAATTTAATTTATATTTTAATATTAATAAAATATCAAAATATCATCACGATTTATCTAAAAAATACTTTATATTTTATATGTATGCGTGTCTCCGTATCATGTAAAATTTTAAAAATTGCGTGTCGACGTGTTCCATATTACTGTCAGTCCGTATATCATAGTATGAATATAATTTTACGCTTTGCATAACAATAAGTCTCAATTTTTTTCCCCATAACAATAATATGAAAACTTTGCTTTTTCTTTACCGAATTGTTGCTGGACTTTTTAGCTTAAATTAATTTCTCACTGACTGGCGTCACTAAATAGAATTGAAAGTTAGCTCATAAATTAAAAGATGTTTTATATTTATAAAATAAAAAAATTTTAGAGTAAAATATTATTTTTCTTATTTCAATCCCAAAAATTTTTAAACGTCTTATTTTAATCTCAACAAAATTTTAAGTAGGTTGAATATTATCCTACTATTAAATTTGACATAAACAATTCGTATATTAAAGAACCAATAACATTTGATTAGCATATAAGTAAAATTGATCAACCAATGATCACTAATATAAAAAATTTTTTTTTAATTTTGAAACATTGATGATTTATTGTTAGAATTTGAAGTTTTTTACCAAAAAAAATTTTGACAAAAAAATCTTCACAAAAAAATTTTGGTTATACTTTTTTAAGACAGAAAAAAATATGACTTAACTAATAACTTTATTAATGTTTACGTCACTCATTCATTCTATTTAATATTAATGTTAAATTTAATGATAAAA
>NC_029793.2:138946799-138948836 GCF_000816755.2 Arachis ipaensis
TGTCTTTGAACAATGCAGGACTGGTGATATAAAGTTTTACTTTCGGTAATAGATTATCTTAATTATTAAAAAAATTGAAGACTAAATCACCAAACATAACTATAAAAGATTGATTCGCTAACAAAAATAACTATAGAAGATCATAACTCCTCATATATTCATAATTGATTAACTCCGTTTGTCAAAAATAGTCAAGTCTGATGTAGCTTTAACAGAGTGACGTACGTGGATTGTTTTCTTCGTTCTTCTTAGTTGGAACCCAATTTTTGCAGGGTAAAATCATATCTGAGCACAATCATCCATCGTTCCGAGCTACTCCACAGGAGAACCCTGAATTAATTTATTCTCATAGAATTCGAGTAATGTCCAGGAGAGAAGTAATTACAAGCGAAGGAAGCAGATTTTCAGAAGTTTCACATTCGAAGATGAAGAAGAAGAAAATTCTAGATAGAAGATGTTACTAAGTGAGTATGTTGTCTTGTTGGAATCTTTGACGGTTACTAATCTTGAAAGATGGTTTATTCGTTGCCCTTCTTCGAAGGTATGAAACATTATTTATAATAGTTAGACAAGTATAGGGTTCCTCTGCATCTCTGATATTTCAATTTTTTGGCTTTTGTAGAGTCAAAATTGCAATTATTTTGTTTGGATTGATGAAATTGATGGGGAATAGCAATGTTTTGCAAGGTGTTTGATTAGAATCTTCAATGAACATAAATGTAGTATTGATGTGACGATTGCTCCAATAGACCACAGGGAGAGGAATGTTAACATGGACATGAAGGTTGAGAAGAAGATTAAAGGTGAAATCAAAGCTATGAGAGTATGGCTTGTGGCCGTGGTTATTTTTGTCAAATAGAGCTAATCAATTGTGAACATACGAAGAGTTATAATCTTCTATGGTTACTTTTGGTGAAAGAATAAAATGTGATCTTTAATTTTTTATTGCGTTCTCTTTTTTTCATTTTTTTAATCCAATTTATAAAATTAAAGATAAAATTTAAAAGATCATATTTTATTCACTCAATTATTAATAAAAAAAATTGAGAAGATGCTTCTCTCTACTCCTCATATTTTATATTAGTCAAGGTTGTGTCAATTTCCAGACTACCGTTCCACATGACATGAGTGTATCTTATATATGCTCAGGCTATCATTTTTTTTTCATATATAATAATAACAAAATAATAAACTCTGGCTTGCTTTTAATTTGACGACAAAATATCAAAAGATAGAAGCACTTCAAGCATTTCTCTTTAATTATTTAACGTATGTTTGTTGGAACATAAAGTCATAAACTAAGAAACATACCTTTTAGAAAAATAGATCACCTACATAAAAAAAAAAATTTAAAGTGACAGCTTTGGCATAACTAATAAATTATTAATAAATCGCTAATCAACCGCTAGTAAATATCTTTCAGTGATTATAGCGATTGAGAAATTTATTGTAAATAGCTGTGTGTCCCCCCTAAGCTATATATATAATCTTAAAGTCTAAGCCATATATGGAATTGAAGGTTAGAAAAATAATTAGAGAAAAAGATAAATAGGTCCTCACCTTTTGTCTTACGGATATTTTTATTTTTGACCATTGAAAAATATTTTTAAGTTTCTGACCTTCACAAAACTTGAACGGATCAGTTCCTCCGTCCAAATGCTTCCGTCAGGGACTGATTTGTCTAAGTTTTGTGAAGGTCAGAGACTTAAAAATATTTTTCAATTGTCAGGGACGAAAATGTTCGCGGGACAAAAGGTTAGGGACCTATTTGTCCTTTTCTCAAATAATTATTTATGATTTTTTTATACTTACGGATATTTGACCATTGAAAAATATTTTTAAGTTTCTGACCTTCACAAAACTTGAACGGATCAGTTCCTCCGTCCAAATGCTTCCGTGCTTCCGTCATTTGTCTAAGTTTTGTGAAGGTCAGAGACTTAAAAATATTTTTCAATTGTCAGGGACGAAAATGTTCGCGGGACAAAAGGTTAGGGACCTATTTGTCCTTTTCTCAAATAATTATTTATGATTTTTTTA
>NC_029793.2:138950851-138951791 GCF_000816755.2 Arachis ipaensis
CGTAACAAAGACTTATATCTATGATCCATGTTTTCTTTGTCTAAAAAAATTTACAAATAAATTTTGTGTTTAATTTACAACAGTGATGATGATAATCACAAGGAGGAGTCATATATACATTGGTTTTATAAAATTAAAGTGAGAAATCCCCATTAATTAGACGATTGTGAACTCACCTTTAATTTCCTGAAAATAATTATTTCATACCTAAAACACATGTTATTAGAGGTACTTACCTCTCAAACCAAGTATTATCACAGGGATGGTTCTAGTTAGATAATAATTGCAGGATTATGATTCTCTAATTAAGCCTAGAAAGAAACATTGTGTTGTTTACTTTTGATATTGCGTATATCTTTGAAACAATAATTAATTTGATTTTCTTTCTAAGAGTAATTAGTATTTTAAAACACGTGTATATTAACTTGAGAGTTGCATGGACCACTTATCACAATATCTTGATGAGTGTTTGGTAGTATATCAGTTTAAATTTTTAAAATAAATAATTTCATAATATAATATTAGCCTTTATGTGAAACCTCTCGGATGCAGATCAAATAAAAAGGTCGACAATTCTGTTTATGGTTGATCATATGATTTTCTAGGGAGTCTGTATTTGTAGTCCTTTTGTTTTTGTGGTTTCTTGTCACCGGACTTCTTATATTCATATGAGAATGTTATTTTTGTTTTTCAACTCTCCTTTAACTACCAAAAGGACAACTAAGATTATTAAACATAGAAGACAAGATTTTGTTTTTGGTGTTTTTTTTTATTATTATTTTACTTGTCTTCCATATTTTATTTTGAAACAATGATATAGAGAATTTTTTATTTTTATTTCTATCATAAAATTATTTATCTTAAAAATATAAAATAATAACAAAAATGTATAAAAAATTATTATTATATCTCTAATAATTTTTTTGTACTCGTTTCGTTT
>NC_029793.2:138952035-138953051 GCF_000816755.2 Arachis ipaensis
AAACATATTTTGCAATTAATAAAGAGTATTTTTGTCATTTTTTTTAATTTATAAATATTTAATAAAATTTAATTGAGTATAATTAAAAAATATGATAATAATTAAAAAAAACATAAAATTAAATTAAAATTAAATAGGATAAAGTATATTTTTTGTCCTTGAAATTTGATAAAAGTTTTAAAAATATTCCTAAGTTTTATTTTGTTTGAATTTTGTCTCATAAGTTTTCGATTTACATCAAATATACCCCTGACGGCTAATTTTTCAAAAAATTTATGACCAATTCAACAACAATTTCATAAAAATAACTCTCAACACAAACAAATCAAGCATAATTTTTATGTATTATTGTTAGATTGATTTAAAATTTTTTGAAAATTTAGTCGTCAAGAGTATATTTGATGCAAATTGAAAACTTTTGGGACAAAATTGAAACAAATTAAAATAAAACTTAAGAGTATTTTTTAAGCTTTTATCAAACTTCAAAGATAAAAAGTATACTTTACCCAATTAAATAAATATAAAATACAATTTAGTCTGGTCTCTGGTGGCAAACTAAGTCTCCTCAACCTTATAACTTAGGTTTGAATCATGCTCTTATCTGTTTTGAATTAATTGCAAAACTCCTTCAAGAGTCGCACATCGCTCAACATATGTTAGAAGAAAGTATTGTGTATGGGTCTTGCTTCTAGGGTTGGCAATTACACTACCTGAACTTGCAAGTATCCAATTATTTGCCTTTATCCGATCGACATGGACAATTATGCGACCTGATGAGGTGAGTTTTTTGTGGTGCGAGATTTTTTTTGTTTTAAAATTAGGAGTAAGACTCAAATTCATAATTTTTTAAATAAGTATGAAAAATTTATATTATTTGAGTTATAATTTATTGGCTTGTGATGCAAAATCTTGGATGGGAGGATAGGACGAAAATTTATCCCATTATTATCTCTATTTATTTCCATGTAGTTAGGAGTGAAAATAAGTCAAATTTATAATCTAATAATTATTTGCTC
>NC_029793.2:138953063-138954308 GCF_000816755.2 Arachis ipaensis
TAATAAATTTAAATTTTTAAAATAGGTTAATTAAGTAACATAATTCTATTTTATAATGGATCAGATTGAATATAGGCCAAATTACAAGTTCTTGATAAATTGTTCGGCCTATTTGATTAACAGATTCAAATGCAAAAATAATTTCAGTCTAAAATTGAATTGGCTAAATCACTAGTTTTTCAGCATCAAGCTGGGGAAAAAATCACGATATATATATAGAATTCGTAAATCAAGTATATATATATATATATTACATGTATATGTATTATGACTTGCTCAATCTTCACGAGAGTAGGTTCTACGCGCAGTACTTCGTAGTATATACTCAACCCCAAATAAAGTGCTTATTGAATGAATTTCCTCATAATCTTCAACATATTCTGTACGTTTACAATTTTCAAATGTACATGTATATTGTTGCACCAATAAAGGAAACACGCTTGCCATCAATTTAGATCAATTTCTTGCATAAAAGAATAAACTACAATTTGAAAGTATATTGATCTATGAGGATTCTCAAGTTGATCGATCTATATGTTCACATGTGGTAATGAGTGCAATAATTATAGGCAAAAATTAAATAAATCACCCTCTATCTGTTCTTCTTTCTCTTTGAATCAAATGAGTAAATTATTAAAGTAAACCGTTTAGGTAAAGTCTAAAGCAATATATATGGTATATAGCATATGCAAAGTCTAATACAATTGTTTATTACTGTAGTGTTCGGCAAGCATATATAGAAATTAAAATAATAATAATAATAATAATCATGATCAATTTTATATTTTTCAAAATGCTCACTTGGTACTTGGTAGCTCAGACGACACCTTGAGTCCTAAGGTAGTGACGAGGTATATATATAGGAAGGTTAAATTATGGGAATTATTGGATTGCTTTGCTGGATTATATTGTGCTACTTCATATTTATTATTTAATTACTTCAAATGTGAACCAACCTCAACCAAATAATTAACCACAAGGGATGAGTTTAGCTATAGATATATGAATTAATAGCTAGCTAGTAACATGCATCTATGTCAATTCTCATCACTAAATGTAAATTATTAAAGTTTAATTTTTCGCTTAATAAAAGAGCCAACTCATTACTATCTGACTGTGTTTGATTTTAAAAATATAACAAGAGAAAACATTAAGAATAAGATATAAAATTTAATATTTTTATATTTTATTTAATTTAATAATAAATTAAAATAAATTATAAAAATTTTTTTCCAGTCTTAATTA
>NC_029793.2:138954406-138955339 GCF_000816755.2 Arachis ipaensis
TATAATTTTATATCTTTATATTTTTATTTTAGTGTCATATGCATGTAAATAAATACTCTATGTTTTGCATAAAGAATGCGCAAGCTGTTAATTGTTAAATTATATTGTTTCAATACATTCAATGATTTTGCACAAACAAGTGTAATTCCTTTGGAATGATCTTATGAGGTGTGTGGGTATTCATAATTTAATTGGCAGTGGAAATCTGTGTGCTCTATTATATTCATAATGTATGTATGTATCTGACAATAATTTATATTTATATTATTTGTCTCTTCAAATTGGTTTGAAAAACATAAGAACAATTTAATTAAGATAATAAAATAGTAAAAACTAGGGAATAATTTTTTTAGCATATATCGTTTTATATGAAGATAATCATAAAGCTTTTAGCCAATTCCAAATTTATAATAATTTCGTTAATACTACAAATAGTAGACTTCTAGATTTTTTGGTGGATCACTTCTTATTACAATTCTTGTAGTTTTTAAGATTGTGTTTGTTTATAAATATGGAATATTAAAATAAAAATATAAAGATATAAAATTAAATTTAACAGATAAAATATAAATAAAAATATTATATTTAAAAATATTAAATTAATATATTTTATATTTATCTTAATAAAAAAGATATTTGAGTTCATCTTGTGAGTAGATAGAGAGCCATATTAATAAGGCACCCGGATTTCGAAAGTGAGTGCGTGACAGGGGAAAGAAATATATTTCTTAAATATCAAATCAAACTACGTCATTTATTTATTCCCTCTAGATGTTCTCAAGTCTTATTGAATTATCATAGGGGAAAAAAAAAGATAATCTATTAAATTGTTTCAGTGTTTTAATAAATTTTATTTGCCTTTTCTCCACATGACACCAAAGAGCAGTCGGATATTACATGGAATTGATGATTCCATGGTTTAATAATGATACT
>NC_029793.2:138956418-138966932 GCF_000816755.2 Arachis ipaensis
ATATGTAACACCCTCGTATACTTAATAATAAAATAGAAGCCTTTAATTCGAAACTGTATGGCTGTTTTTTTTTTAAAAATCAAAAAAAAAAAAAATACTTTATCTTAAAAACAAACAAGCACATACATATATACAAAAATTCTTACATAAGAAGCTTATGAATACAATATACATACAAAACATATAATTTCTATCTCTCTTTTAAAATATAATATTGATGGCGAGAGAAAATTAAATAACAATTAAACTAATTGTAAGGTATTAGGCTAAAGATGATGGAGGTGAAGCAGAGATAACAGAGAGAGAGAAAATGAGAAAAGAATGGATTTGAATTGTGAAAAGTGTAAGTTTTTCTTATTCCGTTTAACAAGTAAGACAGTTGTATATATAATTGTAGGAGCAAATAATTATTAGCTAATTGAAAAGTAACTAACTGCTTCTAAAATCTTCTAGTAGATTTTGATTGTAACTAATTTCCTAACTGTCACTTAGTTACAAGATGCTTGTGTATTACTGCTAACATTAGCACTACTATTTTGTTTGGTAAAGTTTTCTGTGATTCTGCTGGCTTGAACTCTCTCTGTGATTCTGAGCTTGGTTCTGAATTTGTAAAAGATGAGACTGGAGACAGGTTTTGTGAAACTGTCAGCTATTTGATCTTGAGAGAGAATGTACAAGATGTTAATTTTCTTTTGGGCAACATGGTCCCTTATAAAATAAAGGTCAAGTTCAAAGTGTTTGCTTTTGTTGTGAAGAACTGGGTTTGCAGCCATTAAGACTGCACTTTGGTTGTCACAGTAGAGGTTTGGTGTGGTGGAGCATGGGATTTTCATTTCACTCAGCAGGTTTTGGATCCAGATGATTTCAGTTAGGCCAATAGCTAGCCCTCGATATTCTGCCTCTGTGGAGCTTCTTGAGATTGCATTTTGCTTTCTGCTTGACCATGAGACTAGGTTTGGTCCTAGGAACACACAAAACCCACTTGTAGATTTTCTGTCATCAATGTCACTACCCCAATCTGAGTCACTGAAACCATAGATTCGACATTCATCGGCTCTTTGGAACCTCAGGCCATAGTTTATTATTCCATCAAGATATCGTAGGATTCACTTGACTGCTTTCTAGTGCGGAAATTATAACCACAAACTAACCGGCAAGTGCACTGGGTCGTACCAAGTAATACCTCAGGTGACTGAGGGTCGATCCCACGAGGATTAATGGATCAAGCAACAATGGTTAATTAATTTACTTAGTTAGACAAGCAAAAAATAGTTTTGAGAGTTCAAAGACATTAAACAATAGAAAGAATATTAAAGAAAGACAAGTAAATAAGTTGGGAATAAAGTATGGAGAAACAGTTAAGGCTTCACAGTTATCTATTTTCCGGATCGACTTTTCTTATGAATTTATTTTAATCATACAAGATTTAATTCATGGCAAACTATATGTGACTAGACCTTAATTCGTTAGACCTTTCTAGTCTCCTCTAAAATTCATCAACTGCCAATTCTTTGGTCAATTAATTCCAATTAGGGGATGAAGTTCAATTCTAGTTATATGCCACAGAAATTCTAATTATCCAAATATAAGAGGATTATATGTCACGTATCCCGTTAAGTCCAGATAATTAGAAATTTAGGAGAAATTATTTTCAAGCTGTTGTTCAAGTAAAGAGTTTTTCCAAGTTATACAAGAACTCAATTAGAACATGGGTCATACTTCCGTTCCACCCAAATTCATAAAATAAAGAACAAAAATAATTCTTGAAATATAAATCAAAACATGAATTAAAATAGAAAAATAATAGTATCAATCCATACAATAGACAGAGCTCCTAACATTAACAGTGGAGGTTTAGTTGCTCATGATTCAGAGAGAAAAATAAGGATTCTGATAAAATGTATTTTGGTTGAGGTGGAATGGAATCCCCAGAAGGGAAGGTTCTTTTCCCTTTTATATCTAATCCTAATTAATTTAAAATCTATTTTCTAAAACTAAAATAATATCTTTTCCTATTTTAAAATAAAAATAAAGTTTTTAAATCAGAATTAATTAAAGCAATCAGCATGTTTTCAATTGATGGATGGGGACCACTTGCTTCGTAGGGTCCACGCCTAACTTGGAGTGGGCATAACCATTCTTGTGTGAATCCCCTTTGATTCTTTGCTATCCCCTAGCTCTAGTCTGTGTTTCTGGGCCAAAAACTGGGTCGAAACTCGGCCTGAAATCGCCCCCAGCATTTTCTGCGAATTCTACACGTGGCGCATGTCACGCGTACGCGTCACTGATCTTCTTTCCGTGTCACGCGTACGCGTCAAGTACGCACACGCGTCACTGTGCAACTTCGCTTTTCACGCGTACGCGTCAAGTACGCGCACGCGTCGCCATGGACAGCTCCAAATTACGCGTATGCGTAAGGCACGCGCACGCGTCGCTCCTCGCTAGTCCGCTCCTTGGTTTCTTCTCTTTCTCTGCAGAAACTCCATCAAATCTATCCGAATGCTACCTAAAATAAACAGATTTGCACAAGACTCAAAGTAGCATCCATAATGGCTAAAAGATAATTAATTCTTGATTAAACTGAACAATTTAAATACAAATTCACTAGAAAAAGATAGGAAAGATGCTCACGCATCACAACACCAAACTTGAATTGTTGCTTGTCCTCAAGCAACCAAACTAATATAAGCTTAGGATGTGAATTTGCATGAGAATGAGAGTTCGATTAAGCTCATGTCTCTTCTTATAGTGGGGTTTACAACTGCAATCTTGAATAGTTTTGGCATCTCACTCTCTTTTGAACCAGAAGGATGTCAGTGTCATTCGGAATTAGAATCTGGATCATATTATGAATTCTCTGATCTTTATACGCCAGTTTAATCCTTGAACATAGCAATTTTTCTTTTCTTTGGTGCTTTGCACCTTGAGCCTAGCCGTGACTTTAAATGTTTTGTCTCAAGCTTCACTTGACACAGAAACACTACAAGCACTTAACTAGGGAACTCTCTTTAAGTTCTGATTTTTCTTTCAGTTACTCCCAGATAGTGGTGCTCAAAGCCTTTGGCATACTCTGCTAATTGCAATTGATCTCGACTCTAAATATTTTGTCTCAAGGATTACTTGACATAAGAACACCGTAAGCATGTGACTTAGGAAACAACTCTTTGAGCTTTTAATCATGTCTGACCTCCCTAGTCATTGATGCTCAGAGCCTTGAACCTTGCTTTTATATCCTTTTTTTTCTGTTTCTTTTGCTTCAAGGATTAAATTTTTGTTTATTTCAGAGAAGTCATAATAATTCTCTAAATCCCTGTTCTTTTTACATCAATATTTTTTTATTCAAATTTAAATATGCACTGTTCATGTCATGCATTCAGAGTCACAGAAAATACCACCACATGTAAGTGAATAAGACTACTCTTCAATATAAACTCAATTTCCCATGCAATACATCACTTCTTTTTCTTTTTCTTTTTAGATTCAAGTTCAGTGAGTGGTACATAAGACAAATAATAGAATGAAACTAATTCTACAAACTGAAAGTACTAAAGACCATGCAAGCAATCAAAGCAACAGAAAACAGAAAACAACAGAATAAGAACAGAAGAGAAATAGAATGAAAGAAACTCAACCACCTCAGTTATGCTAGTGGCTATCTCATTCCTCCATGAAGAACATTCATCTCCCTTTGGTGCTATTAAAATAAACAGAAAAGCCATAAGCGAAGCGACAACACCAAACTTAAAGGTTTGCTTGTCCTCAAGCAAAGAAGAACTGAAAAAAAAAAAAACAAATATTATGATGAAAGAAGAATAAAAGAATAAAAGAACAAGAGAGAATTAGGATTGGGGGGTAGATGAATTGAAAACAGGCGCTAAGGGGTTTAATTTGGGCGTCGCATGCGACGCGTACGCGTAAGGCACGCGTACGCATGGATCGCGCTAATTTTCAAGCGACGCGTACGCGTGGATGGCCAGGATTGGAAAAACGACGCGCACGCGTCAGGGACGCGTACGCGTGATGGGACTTGTGCTCCCAGCACCATTCCAGCCCCACACCATCATAACTCTCTGGCCATGCACCCATTTACGCCGTTTTTCAGGGTCATGCGTACGCGTTAGGGACGCGCACGCATGGGTGGCGAAAAGCGCAAACGACGCGCACGCATCAGGGACGCGTACGCGTGATGCGGCTTGTGCGCGCAGCACAATTCTAGCGCCACTCCTGCTCAACTCTCTATTCACTCTTATTTTTCACGCACACATATATGACGCGTACGCGTTAGCGACGCTTGCGCGTCGTGTGCTCTTTTTTTTTTGTCGCTTGAATTGTTCGGTTCCTGTTATAAAATAGCTGCATGATCGAAAAAACAGTAAAAACTCAATAAAAATCAAATAAGTAAGAAAACTACTACTATGAAAAATAACTAAGGATACGAAATTATCGGGTTGCCTCCCGACAAGCGCTTCTTTACCGTCACTAGCTTGACGGTCAGCTCCTCTAAGGAGGAGGATCATAGGGGCTCAGCTCTTCACCCCTTACTTTGAACTTCTTTCCCGTGTCTCCATAAATTAGCTCAATATGCTCCAGAGAGAGGATTCTGTTTACTGTATAAGTCCATACTAGATTCCTAGTCAACACCATCTTCATTCCTGGGAAGAAACCTTCAGTAGGGATCTTTTTGTTTCTCCATTCCCTAGGTATTTTCTTCTTTTTGGGAACCTCCTCCTTGGTGGATGATGCATTTCCGACACCAAACTTAGGTTTGATATCAGGAGAAATTTTATTGATTGTCACCAAAGGAGGTTTGAGCTGTAGATTCTGCTGTCCGTTATCAAGGGGTTCTTGAAGGTTTGGATCAATAAGCTCAGTCTGCATGCACCTCTCTTCTTTACCTGCTGAATGTATATCTTTGAAGACATGAAAGACCAGTTGCTCATTATGCACTCTGAGCACTAATTCACCCACTTCTACATCAATTTGAGCTCTTCTAGTGGCTAGGAAAGGTCTTCCTAGGATTATAGAGGCATTCTCATCCTCCCCTGTGTCAAGAATCACAAAATCTGCTGGGAGAAAGAACTTACCCACTTTAACCAAGATATTTTCTACTAATCCGTATGCAGGCTTCATAGATTTGTCTGTCATCTGTAATGCTATCCATGTGGGTTGTGCCTCTTGGATTTGCAGCTTCTTCATCACAGACAAAGGCATTAAGTTGATGCTTGCTCCAAGATCACATAATGCTTTCTCAAAGGTTGTGCTCCCAATGGTGCATGGAATTTGGAAGCTCCCTGGATTTGGCATCTTCCTTGGCAAGTTATTCTGAATGATGGTACTGCATTCTTTAGTTAGGACCACTGTCTCATCTCCCTTTAAAGGCTTCTTCTTTGACAATAACTCCTTCATGAATTTGACATAGAGAGGCATTTGCTCCAAAACCTCAGCAAAAAGAATATTGATTTGCAACTTTCTGAAAACTTCCAAGAACTTTGAAAACTGCTTGTCCTTGGTCTCCTTTTTAAGTCTCTGAGGATATGGCATTTTAGGCTTGTACTCAGGAGCCTTTGGTAATGTAGGATAAGTGTCAAGAGAGTCTGGGAATGGGTTGTCCGCACGCTTTGGAGGGACGTGCTCTACTTCTTCCTTCTTCTCATCTGAAGCTTCCTTTTCAACTAACTCTTCATTGACCTTGGTCTCAGAACCAGCTACTTTACCACTTCTCAATTGAATAACCTTGCAATCTTCTTTTTCAACTGGCTCCTCATTAACTTGTGCTTCTGTACTTGTCACTTGTCCACTTATCAAGGTGCTAGCCTTGCATTCCTCTCTTGGATTTGGAATTGTGTTACCAGGAAGGCTATTAGTGGTTCTCTGATCAATTTCATTAACTTTTGTGGCTAGTTGACCCATTTGAATCTCCAAGTTTTTGATGGATGCTCTGGTTTTCTGTCTGAAACTTGCCAATATTGCTTCCAAATCATTGTTCTGCTAGGGTTGAGAAGTTGCTTGCTGAGATGACTGAAACTGGTGGTTATTAAAATTTTTCTGTTGAAAACCACCCTGAGAATTATTATTAAAATTCTGTGGCCTCTGAGGTTGCTCTCTCCACCCAAAATTTGGGTGATTTCTCCACCCCTGATTGTAGGTCTGAGAATAGGGATCATTATTGGGGTTTCTAGGAGCACTCCCCATGTAATTAACCTGTTCAGAAGAGGATTGAGCATAACCATAATTATTATTTTGCACAAAATTACCTGTCATGTCATAAGAGACCTCTTGATGTGGATTTTGGGTGTTGATAGCTGAGACTTGCATGCCACCCATCTGCTGAGTAAGTAAATTTATTTGCTGAGACATAAGCTTATTCTGAGCAAGAATAGCATTAACAGCTTCCATTTCCAACACACCTCTCTTCTGAAAAGTCTCTGAGTTCACAGGATTCCTGTTAGATGAGTATAAATATTGGTTGCTAGCAACCAATTCAATCAGCTCAATAGTCTCCTCCGGTGTCTTTTTTGTGTGCAATGAACCACCTGCAGAATTATCTAAGCACATCTTGGATATTTCACCCAAGCCTTCATAAAAGATATCTAGTTGGGTCCATTTGGAGAACATGTCCGAAGGGCATTACCTAGTTAGTAGCTTGTACTTCTCCTAAGCTTCATAAAGAGTTTCATCATCCTTCTGTCTGAAGGTCTGAACCTCCACCCTAAGCTTAGTCAGCTTCTTTGGTGGGAAAAATTTAGTAAGAAACTCAGTAACAACCTTGTCCCAAGTATCCAAACTCTCCTTGGGTTGGGAATCTAGCCATAGCCTTGCTCCATCCCTCAGAGCAAACGGGAAGAGCATGAGTTTGTACACCTCTAGGTTCACTCCATTTGTCTTCACTGTATCACAAATCTGCAGAAAATTAGAGATAAATTAATTTGGGTCTTCGTGGGGAAGACCATGATACTGGCAGTTTTGTTGCACCAGAGTGACCAATTGTGGCTTTAACTCAAAGTTGTTTGTAGCTATAGGAGGTACCACAATGCTTTTTCCATAAAGGTCTGCAGTAGGAGCAGAGTAAGAGCCAAGCACTCTCCTTTGTTGATCATCCCATTCGAATTTGCCACATTGGCATTAACAGCATTATTAGGATCCATTGTGGATTCTACAGCCTTGTAAAGTCTTGCTTGTTGGAAACGCCGCCTGAAAGTCTTTTCATGTTCAGGATAAAAGTCTAAGAGAGGTTCCTTGTCTCTGTTCCTGCGCATAAACAAACAGAAAATAAGAAAAGATGGGAATCTCTACGTCAGAGTGCAGAGAATTCCCAGTGAGGCAACCTGTGTAAAATAAATAAAACAAAAATACTAAATAAAATAAATAAAATAAAAATTCAAAATTATCAAGAAAAATAAACAAGAAAAATTGAAATAAAAATAACTAGAGGACACCAAACTTAATTTCAGAAATTAAGGAAAAATATTACTGCTATTTATTTATTTAAATATTTTTTCAAAAATAATAAAATAAAATTAAAATTAAAACACCTAATCTAAGCAATCAAACAACTAATAGTTGTTAATCACTATCAATCCCCGGCAACGGCGCCAAAAACTTGGTGCAGAAATTATAACCACAAACTAACCGGCAAGTGCACCGGGTCGTACCAAGTAATACCTCAGGTGAGTGAGGGTCGATCCCACGAGGATTAATGCATCAAGCAACAATAGTTGATTAATTTACTTAGTTAGACAAGCAAAAAATGGTTTTGAGAGTTCAAAGACATTAAACAATAGAAAGAATATTAAAGAAAGGCAAGTAAATAAGTTGGGAATAAAGTATGGAGAAACAGTTAAGGCTTCAGAGTTATCTATTTTCCGGATCGACTTTTCTTATGAATTTATTTTAATCATGCAAGATTTAATTCATGGCAAACTATATGTGACTAGACCATAATTCCTTAGACCTTTCTAGTCTCCTCTAAAATTCATCAACTGCCAATTCCTTGGTCAATTAATTCCAATTAGGGGGTGAAGTTCAATTCTAGTTATATGCCACAGAAATCCTAATTACCCAAATATAAGAGAATTATATGTCACGTATCCCGTTAAGTCCAGATAATTAGAAATTTAGGAGAAATTGTTTTCAAGATGTTGTTCAAGTAAAGAACTTTTCCAAGTTATACAAGAACTCAATTAGAACATGGGTCATACTTCCGTTCCACCCAAATTCATAAAATAAAGAAAGAAAACTATTCTTGAAATATAAATCAAAACATGAATTAAAATAGAAAAATAATAGTATCAATCCATACAATAGAAAGAGCTCCTAACCTTAACAGTGGAGGTTTAGTTGCTCATGGTTTAGAGAGAAAACTAAGGATTCTGATAAATTATATTTTGGTTGAGGTGGAATGGAATCCCCAGAAGGGAAGTTTCTTTTCCCTTTTATATCTAATCCTAATTAATTTAAAATCTATTTTCTAAAACTAAAATAATATCTTTTCCTATTTTAAAATAAAAATAAAGTTTTTAAATCAGAATTAATTAAAGCAATCAGCATGTCTTCAATTGATGGATGGAGACCGCTTGCTTCGTAGGGCCCACGCTTAACTTGGAGTGGGCATAACCATTCTTGTGTTAATCCCCCTTGAGTCTCTGCTATTCCCTAGCTCTAGTCTGTGTTTCTGGGCCGAAAACTGGGTCGAAACTCGGCCTGAAATCGCCCCCAGCATTTTCTACGAATTCTACATGTGGCACATGTCACGCATACACGTCAGTCACGCGTATGCGTCGCTGATCTTCTTTCTGTGTCACGCGTACGCGTCAAGTACGCACACGCGTCGCTGTGCAACATCGCTTTTCACGCGTACTCGTATGTGTCAGGCGCGCGCACGTGTCGCTCCTCGCTGGTCCGCTCCTTGGTTTCTTCTCTTTCTCTGCAGAAACTCCATCAAATCCATCTGAATGCTACCTAAAATAAACAGATTTGTACAAGACTCAAAGTAGCATCCATAGTGGCTAAAAGATAATTAATTCTTGATTAAACTCAACAATTTAAATGCAAATTCACTAGGAAAAGATAGAAAAGATGCTCACGCATCACTTTCTAGTGTCTTTCCAAGGGGGTATGCATGAACTAGGATACTTTGTTTATAGCAAAGGTGATCTCAGGTCTGGTGATTGTAGCATATTGTAGGCTTCCTACTATAGATCTGTATAGGGCTGGGTTTTGATGAACATCCTCACCATAAGCTGACAGCTTGAGGCTGGACACCATTGGTGTTGGGACTGCCTTGGCATCACGCATTTCTGCTTTACTTAACAGATCTTGAATGTATTTAGTTTGACACAGGAGCATTTTATTTGCATTGAGTTTCA
The DNA here is from genome assembly GCF_000816755.2 of Arachis ipaensis. Classification (NCBI taxonomy): domain Eukaryota; kingdom Viridiplantae; phylum Streptophyta; class Magnoliopsida; order Fabales; family Fabaceae; genus Arachis; species Arachis ipaensis. The sequence continues at coordinate 138,965,784 of NC_029793.2, forward strand.
CAACCTTAATACCTTGAAAATAGTTCATTTCCCTCAAATCTTTGAGGAAAATGCAAACACAGCATCCAATTGAGCGATGAGATTGGAGATTTCAGCTTGGGAGCTCCTAGTGACTAAAATGTCATCCACATAAACCAAAATGTACACCACAGAAGAGGGAGAGAACCTGGTGAAGAGGGATGTATCTGATTTGGTGTTTGTGAAACCAAATCGCTTGAGGGTGTCAGTAAGCTTCGTGAACCACACATGGGGAGCCTGCTTCAAGCCATATAGGGACCTCTGGAGCTTGCACACATGGTGGAGTTGGTTAAGGGACGGGAGTCCTTCAGGATGAGACATGAAAACGGTCTTATGCAAGTCCCCATTAAGGAACACGTTGTTGAAGTCAAATTGCCGAATGGTCCAGCACCTGGAGAGTGCCAAGCTGAGCATGATGCGAACTGTGGGTGGATGAACAACTGGGCTGAAGACTTGGTCATAGTTGACCCCTTCTCGTTGGTGAAACCCCTTTGCGGCGAGGCGAGCTTTGTACTTCTAAATGGTACCATTTGGGTGTTTCTTGATGCGAAATACCCATTTGGAGCCAATCACTGGGTCAGTGTTGGGGGGAGGCTTGGGAACCAGCTGCCAGGTGTGGTTGTTCATCAGGGCATCGAATTCTTCTTACATGGCTTGCCTCCAGTGGGGACAGGCTAGTGCCTGTTGGGTAGAGGAAGGCAAGGAGTCAGTGAGGTCAGGGGCAGGGGCTGGGGCAGAGAGGACAGCAGCATAGGTCCTGGGTCTGAGATTCCCTATCTTGCTGCGTGTTTGCATAGGATGGCGATTGGCTGGAGCAGGAGGAGGAAGCGGCAGCACTATTTCAATTCGTCCTGGCTAGAGAGGACCTGCACAGCTATACTGAGTGAAAAATCACTGGCAGAGGCATTAGCAGTTGCAGAGGCATCAGTAATAGTAGATGCAGAAGCAGAATTGTGAGATACAGTAACAGGCAAAGCAGGTAATAGCTCAGGTATTGAATTAATTATATTGAAAGTATCATGTAATGTATGCGATGGTAATTGAGGATTAGGGGGTAAAGGTTGAGTGGGGAGGGGGGTAGATTGGGTGGAGATGGTTGTGGTGAGGGATGAGGAAAGGGAGGAGGGGCTG
>NC_029793.2:138967391-138975698 GCF_000816755.2 Arachis ipaensis
CTGGAGAGGAATTCTTTGCCATTTGGGGAGAGGCAAATGTATCCCTTGTGATTGGGAGCATAGCCAAAGAAGATGCACTTTTGTGATCGATGATTGAACTTTGTTTGATTGTACGGTCTGAGGAATGGATAGCAGGTACAGCCAAAAGGCTTTAGGAAGGAGTAATCTGGGTTGGTTTGGGTAAGGGCTTCATAAGGTGAGTTATTGTTCAGCTTTGGGTTTGGGAGCAGGTTGATGAGGTAGGTGGCTAAAAGGGCTGCTTCACCCCAGAAGGTTAAGGGAAGGGTTGCTTGGGTTAGGAGAGTTAGGGTAGTTTTTGTTATCTGTCGATGCTTTCTTTCTATTTTTTCATTTTGTTGGTGAGAGTAGGGACATGTAAGCTTGTGTTGTATACCATTAGTTTCAAGGAATTGGGCGAATGCTGTTAAGAGATATTCTTTTTCATTGTCGGTTTGTAAGGCTTTTATTTTCAGTCCAGTTTTAAGCTCAATTGCAGCTTTGTACTTTTGAAAGGAAATAAAGGCTTGGCCTTTTGTTTGCAGTAAGTAGATGCAGGAGTATTTTGTGCTTGCATCAATGAAGCAGATGTAGTACCTGTAGCCAGTTCTACTATACACAGGTGCAGGACCCTAGAGGTCAGAGAAAATCAGATCTAATGGTGCATAGCTGGTGGATGAGTCAAAGTGAGGTAATTGATGAGTTTTACTAATGCAACATGCATGGCATAATGAAGGATCAAGACTATTTTTATTGATTGAATCATTGTCAATGATATTGTACTGCTTCATTACAATAGAGGTAACTGTTTCAGATAGGTGGCCTAGTTTTCTATGCCACAATTGTGCAATAAGACTCCTATTTTTACAAGCAATTAGTACATTTGCATTTGTCAGACTTGGATCTGTAATTGGCCTATTTACATTCTTATTAATAGAAGGTAGGACACTGGTAGAGTAGGACTCTGTGTTCTTTGTTGACTGTTGGACTACTTGTGTATTACTTGATGGCTTGTTGGGTGACTGTGCTGGTGTTGCCAAGGGCTGAGGTGTTGTGTTAATGGTGAGGGCCTTATCTGGTTTTTCTGAAGTAGGGGTGCAGATTTAGGTTGTGGTGTGATAGATGTGGGTAGGTTGATTTTTGTGGTAGCCGGCTGTTTTAGGTTAGTGATTGTATGGTCTGGTTTAGTATTAGGGAGGGTAATTGTGCTGTAGCAGGTAGGTTTAGTAATGCTGTGTTTATTAGGGCTAAGAGTTCTTGGAACAATTTGAACTCCCTCAAATTTGTATGGGCCATCTTTAAGTAGTCCTTGAAAGAGGATTTTCTTAGAGATCTGGCATTTGACATTACACAAGTAAGGCCAGAATTCAAAATAAACACAATTGTCTAATGCAAACTTAGCTACACTTACTAAATTTTTAGAGATGGTAGGGACATGAAGCAGGTTTTGCATCTGAAAGGGTTTGTTTGATAATGATGCATGCATTAATGTACTTCCAATATGCCTAATTGTCATACCTTGACCATTACCTCCAAAAACCTGCTCTATGCCTTCATAATCTGTTCCAGTGGCTAGGTTCCTTGCATCATAGGTGATGTGATGTGAGACTCCTGAATCAGGGTACCACGCAGTGTTTGGTACTGGTGAAGGCATGGTGAGGAGTGCTTGGGGATTGGGAGGGTTAGATTGTAGTGTGTTTGGAGACTGTTGTTGCTGTGGAGAGTATCTTGGACTTGAGTTGTTGTGGAAAGCAAGAGATGGTGGCTGAGCTATGTTTAGGGGTTAGGGATGAGGGTTCATGAATTCTTGATCGAAGCGGTGGTAACACTGAACAACAGTGTACCTGATCTTGCCACAGAGTTGGCATTGTGGTCTACTGCCTTGCCACCATGAGTAACGTCCACTTCCTCCTCTGAACTGTCCTCTGCCTCTATAGTCTCTGAAGCCGCCTCTGCTGTTGTAACTGTTGTAGCCTCTTCTTTGAGAGCCTTCTCCAATTTCATTGCTCTCATTGCTCTAAGCTATGTTCACTTGCATTGATCCCAGTTCTATTTTCCTGAACCTTTCAATTAGCTCTTCTTGGGTCAAAAGCTGTGTTTCAAGATCGCTTTCAGCGGTGTGATCGATTCTTGCTGTTGCAACAGTGACAAAGGTGTTGTATTTTTCACCAAGACCTGCTAAAGTTTCTTCGATGAATTCTTCTCTCGAAAGTGGTGCTCCTAGTGCCTTTAATGAATCTGCTACCTGATTGATCTTTGACATGTACTCCATTACTGTTGAATTGTGCTTTTTGAGTGTTCTTAGTTGAGTCTTTAATTGTTTGATTCTTGCTTTTACCATTGCTTCAAAGCACTCTTCTAACGTGATCCAGATTTAGTACGCATACTCACACTAAATAACTTTGTTGACAAAGCTTGACTCCATTGACGCAATTAACCAGGCGACCAGCCACTGATCTTGAATTTCTCATTCTGCATATTCTTGACTTTCAATTTCATTTATGCGATCCGATTCTGAGCTGAACTTTGTTGGAATCTTTGCAGGATTTAGGTGATTTTGTAACTTGTTGATTTTGATACATGCGAGGGCTTGCTTCTTCCAAGCTTTGAAGTTGTTTTCGTTGAGTTTGTTTGTAGAAAACGCAGCAAATGCATTCTGGTTTGACACATTTATTGATGCGTTGGTGGTGAACTGAGATGATGGAGGTGAAGCAGAGATAACAGAGAGAGAGAAAAGGAGAAAAGAATGGATCTAAATTGTGAGAAGTGTAAGTTTTCCTTATTCAGTTTTACAAGTAAGACAGCTGTATATATAGTTGTAGGAGCAACTGATTAGCTAACTGAAAAGTAACTAACTGCTTCTAGAATCTTCTAGTAGGTTCTGATTGTAACTAATTTCCTAACTGTCACTTAGTTACAAGATGCTTGTGTATTACTGATAACACTAATGTAGCATTTGTTGTTGGAGGCAGGACACAGAGACATGGACAACACATGTTTAAAAAGTGTTTGGAAGCAGAGACATGAACACTGAACACATTGTCTCCGAGACAGTTTTTTATACTTTTGTGTCCACTTTTTTACGAAGGACAATGATGGACACGGGATTTGGAAGAGTGGACACAGACTTTTTTTGTAAATTTTGTTTTTCTTTTTGTCCATAGATATTTTTTATTATTCCACTATTACCCCTTCTTATTTTTTCTATTGCGTTATTCTCGGAGAGGTACTTTCTTCTTCCTGCTCTTTCTCTATCTCTTTCTTTTTCAAGTACTCTCTCCTTTTTGTAGAATTTTTTATTGGGGTGGATAATTCTTTCCTTTTTATCGTTTTTCTTTCAATACCATTTTAACCTTATATTATATTATTTGATTTGTAATAAAAATAATAATAAAAATAATTAGTCTTGAAACTTTTGAAAGATAAATATTCTCAAAAGTAAAATTGATCTTTTAAAATACTAAAAAATAATTTATAAGTTGTAATTGATTTTATATAATTTAAAAAAAATCAATTTTTTTGAAAAAAAAATCAGTTTTTAGATTAAAAAAAATTAATTTTCTAAATAAAAAATAAATTTTTATGTGCAAAAACTATTTTTTTATGTAAAAACGGATTCTTTTTTAAAACTGATTTTTTATTTAAAATTAATTTAGCTTATTAACCTAAACAAAATTTTTTATTAATCAAACTCATATTTATTTTTTTGTTAATTTTAACCATATATATTCCTACATATTAATAATAAATTTAAAAATAAAATAATTATATTTATAAATTTTATTTTAATATAAATACTATTATATATTTTTTTATTAAAATTTTTGGCTTCTTCAAACATTTTTTTCAAATTCCGTCTGTACTCCTATGTAGTCTCATTTTCTATTAAATTAGTTTGTCCGTGATGTAGAAAATTTGGAATCACATGGCTATTTTTGTCATTTCATATAATATTTTAGTCTTGTCCATGTGTATCCAAACATAATACTAGACATTATATTAGTGTCTTGTACATCGTATCCAAACACAATACACAAAGGATAATTTTTAATTTCTCCGTCCTATTGTCTTTGTCTTAGTGTCATGTTCTGTCCTGTCTCTAAAAATAAATACACCCTAATATAACAACAAAATCGTATAAGCAAAATTAGGATTAAACTCTTTGTAAGCCTCTTCGTTCGCCTCCTGAAAAGATAAAGCTGTAAGGGGGTGAGAACCTAACCACACGATCTCACCACGGAGTTTCAGAATTGTCATAAGAAGATATTTAATAAGAAAATTATTTTCACTCTCAGTGATTATCGTTGTCTTATGAATCCTTTGAAAATCGATGGTTTAACCATAAAAAAAATTCAAAACCTTTTTAAAAGAAATCAGTTAATTAACCAGAAATCCAAACTCCTTTTTTCAGATAAAAGAATCTTAAAAGTTTCCTAATAGTATGAATGACCAATCTGTTCCAAACAAATTAAGTCTATGTTAAACCAGTTTGATATTTCATACTTTACTAAACCACAACACAAACCAATCACGGCCTCTGCCCCATCACATAATCAATCACGGCTTTAGGCCCAAATAGCTCAATCAACATCCGATTCACCACAACTCAACCAATTCAATCACAAACACAGCTCAATCAACATCCGATTCACCACCACGACTCAACCAATTCAATCACAAACACAAGTAACGAGGTTCAAACACAATCAAGAGCAGTTACGTCAAGTATAGCAATTAGCAATTAAACAGAATTATTCACATAGGCAAACCAATTACAATATGCACACCCAAACAATGTCACATAGATGCATATGATGAATGCCTGCCCTATGGCTAATGAGCTCATCTGTACGCGACATGTCCTGGTAGCTAACTATTGGACAGTCCCTCTGTACGCGCATCCCCAAACTCAATAATATCCATGGAAAAATTCCAAGCTCATCCATGGGGAGAGACAAAGCCCCAAGCTCAAATTCATATATACGCATGCCCATGGGGGAACCCGGAGAGTTAAAGTGCCCGGTCACATCTTACGTACAGAGGGTCAACAATTTGTCTCAATTTTGCAAGTCTCATTTACTTTTAATTCACTTTCACCATCAATTCATATCTCATTTTTAAATTCATTCAAAAATCATACTCTAAAATCAATCCTCATCGTCCTTCATTTAAATTCAATCATCATCATCCATTCTCCCTATCAACAATCCAATTCAAAACAAAATTCATTTTCTAAGTAAATCAAAATTAAAACATATAATTGTTAGGAAATTATTTGATTTCCTAATTTATTTGTGGGCAATACATATATTAATTATAATCACAAATTATGCTATTTCAAATTAAATGACTTATATAATGATGATCTCATTTATTATTTTAAATGCTAATTGAATAAGTCATTATTACTTTTGATTTGGAATTAAATGAGAATAAAACCGGATATTATCTTTTGTTCCTTAGATAATTATCTTTTTGGATTTTAGATATATTATCTTTTGGGCTTTAGATACTATTTTATTTGGGTTTAAGGGTTTAATGGGTGCCATGCTCAAATATAAATAGACCTAAAGGGTTTCGGTCCCCAATATACCAAAGCCGCCTTTGTTTCTCTTTCCCCATCAAAAGAGTTGCAGTTCAGCCTCCTAGAAATACAGAAGGCTTTGGTTGAGAAAAATCGAAAGAACCACAAGATCTAAACTCTTTCAATCGTATGATTCATGTTTATGAATTCAGGTACGCTTCCGCATTCGAGTATGATATATATTTTTGATGATTCAATATAGATGATCTGAGTTATTGAAATTAATTTATTCCAACAAGTAATATCAGAGCCATCCATAATTTAGTCATAAAAAATATTTGATTTTATTGGATCAATATATATACATATGCGTTGTTTACATTATATATGAAATTGTTGCACACTTAATAAAATTATTCCTGATTGTGTGTGCATCAATACATATATATGCTTTATATATGAAACGTATTCCTTCCGTACAGTTTTGGATTGCTTTTATATGTATGTATCACATGTTGAAATAAATTGATTGAACATTATGCTGCCAAAGTAGCCTCTTTTGTGAAAATTGATTTATTTAAAACATTAGGGATATGGTGATATGTAATTCATGCGAATATTGGTCAGCCCAAAGGAAGGTCTATATTTGGCCGAATTACATACACATATTGATAGTAAATACATGTTTGGGTATAACTAATTAAGAATAAAGTAATACTTATTATTTATGCGAACAATAATCGGCCAAAGGAAGTTTATTGTTTGGCCAAATAATAAGCATTGCACACTTCTGTTTATTTTCTATTAATTATGCAGTCAATAGTCGGCCCAAAGGAAGGTTATTGTTTGGCCAATTAATAGAAAATATATGCGGTAATAAATAGGTTGCAAAGTTTAAGTTTCCATGTGCGCATTAAGTCGGTCCAAAGAAAGGCTTAATGTGTGACAGAAATTTTGACAATATTTGATTACTGCAATGAGAGTATCACTTACAGTTAATTTTTCTATCCAAAGATTAAAATTAATGTTGTACTAGATATCTCAATATAGATTTTTTACCCATTAATTAACTAATATTTACTGCATGTTCTTTTTGTTCTAATCCAGAAACTATGGCTTTAGCTAGCAATGTTTCTGCACAAATTAGCAGTATTCTTATGCTGAATGGTTCAAACTTTAAAGTTTGGAAAGATACCGTGGAGATTCTCCTTGGTTGTATGGATCTAGATATAGCTCTTCGAGAGGAGAAACCCACTTCCACTCCGGAAAACCTCAATGAGGTTAAAATAGAGAAGTGGGAGAGATCCAATCGAATGAGCATTATGATTATGAAACGCTCAATTCCTGAGGCGTTTCGGGGCTCAATTACTGAGGATAAAGATGCCAAACAGTTCCTGAAGGATGTTAAAAAATTCTTTACTAAGAATGAAAAGGAGGAGGCAGGTAGCCTTTTGAGCAAACTTGTCTCCATGAGGTATAAAGGTAAAGGGAACATACGGGAGTACATTATGGAAATGTCTCATCTTGTTTCAAAATTGAAAGCACTAAAGTTAGAGTTGTCTGAAGATTTACTCGTGCATTTCATTTTGATTTCCCTTCCTGCACACTTTGGGCAATTCAAAGTGAGTTATAACACTTTGAAGGACACTTGGTCCTTAAATGAGCTTATATCTCACTGTGTGCAAGAAGAAGAGAGGCTGCAGCAAGATAAGACTGAAAGTGCTCACATGGCTTCATCTTCTCAGTATAAAAGAAAGCGTGATACTACTGCGGATGTGCCTTCTCAGCAGAAAAAGGCTAAGAAACAAGATCAAGTTTTAACTTGTTTCTTCTGTAAGAAGGTGGGACACATGAAGAAGGATTGTACCAAATATGCCACATGGCATGTAAAGAAGGGTATAATTCTTACTTTCGTTTGTTCTGAGGCTAGTTTAAGTTATGCACCTGTTGATACTTGGTGGGTAGATTCTGCTGCTACTACTCATGTAAGTGTTACTATGCAGGGTTGCCTGTGGAGCCGACCACCAAGTGATGCTGAAAGATACATCTATGTGGCAGACGGCAATATAGTTGCAGTCGAAGCTATAGGAACCTTTAGATTATGTTCCACGAGTGGATTTTACTTGGATTTATTAGAGACATTTTATGTACCGTCATTTAGACGGAATTTGGTTTATGTTTCTCGTTTGGACAAATCAGGTTATTATTGTTCGTTCGGAAACAATAAAGTCAGTCTCTTCTATAATTCGAATAATATTTGCTCTGGTCATTTGGTGGATAATCTATATAGGTTGGACTTAAATTCCTATAATAATGAAATACTGCAAACGGGTACAAAACGAAAACAAAATGAGAATTCGACATCATTATGGCACAAACGCCTAGGTCATATCTCTAAACAGAGAATTCAGAGGCTCGTGTCGGATGGAATTCTTGGACCCTTAAATTTGGCGGACTTTGAAGTATGCATTGAGTGCATAAAGGAAAAAAAGGACAAACGAAAGGAAATTAGGTGCCGAGAGAGCTAAAGATGTCTTAGAACTGATACATACCGATATATGTGGCCCATTCCCTACTGTCTCTTGGAATGGACAACGGTACTTTATTACGTTCATAGATAATTACTCTCGTTACGGGTATCTATATTTAATTCATGAAAAGTCCCAAGCCTTGGATGTTTTCAAGTCTTTCAAAGCTGAAGTTGAACTTCAACTTGGAAAGAAAATTAAAGCTGTCAAATCTGATCGTGGTGGTGAATACTACGGAAGATATGATGGTTCAGGTGA
>NC_029793.2:138977871-138981852 GCF_000816755.2 Arachis ipaensis
GACATGGTGAGAAGTATGATTAGTCATTCTTCCTTGCCTGAATCACTCTGGGGAGAAGCCTTAAAGACCGCAGTGTACATCCTTAATAGGGTGCCAAGCAAAGCAGTTAACAAAACCCCATATGAAATTTGGACTGGGAAAAGGCCCAGTATAAAGCATTTGCATATTTGGGGATGTCCAGCTGAGGCGCGACCTTATAGGCCGCATGAAAGAAAATTGGACTCAAGGACAATTAGTTGCTACTTTGTTGGTTACGCTGAGCGTTCACGGGGGGTACAAGTTTTACAATCCTGCATCAAGGTCTATTTTTGAGACGGAAAATGCGAGATTTCTTGAGGATGTTGAGTTTGGGAGGAAGGAAATATTAGAAATGTTGCTTTTGATGAGGATTCTGTAACTGACAATGATCAGGTCCTTGTGCCTATTGTTGTTCAAGATACAGTTATAGTACAAGAGTAAAATGAGAATCCTACTGTAGATTCAGTTACAGTACAAGAGAACAATGAGAATATTGTTGTTGCTCAAGATACTACTACGGTACAAGAAAATGATGAGAATCCTCATCAACCCTAACCCATACAGCAAGCTCAACAACCTCAAGAAGTGTCATTAAAGAGATCCAATAAAAAAAAAAAGAAGAAAATCCATCTATGGTCTCAAACAAGCTTCCCGTTAATGGTATCACAAGTTTAATTAAGTCATTACCTCATGGTTTTGAGGTAAATATTATAGATGAATGTTTATACCGCAAGTTCAGTGGGAGTAAATACTTTTTTTGTGGTCTTATATATTGATGACATTCTAGTTGCCAGCAACGATATAGGCTTGTTGCATGAAACTAAGAAATTTCTATCGAACAAATTTGAAATGAAAGATCTTGGTGATGTCTCTTTTGTATTAGGAATCGAGATACTAAGAGATCGCTCTCAAGGTATTCTTGGATGATCACAAAAGAATTATATTGAAAAGATTTTAAGTAGACATGGCATGGAAAGATGTAGACCAGTGGACACACCCGTAACTAAAGGAGACAAGTTCAGTCTCAAGCAATTTTCTAAAAATGATCTTGAGAGAACAGCAATGCATGATAAACCTTATGCATCAGCACTAGGAAATTTAATGTATGCTCAAGTCTGCACACATTTCGATATATCATTTATAGTGGGAATGTTGGGTAAATGCTTGAGCAATTCGGGTAAAGATGATTGGATAGCTGTTAAACGCATAATGCGTTATCTAAAGAGAACAAAGGATTACATGCTTATTTATCAGAGATCAGAAAATTGGGAGATCATTAGGTACTCTAATTCCGATTTCATGGCATATGATTGCGAAACTTTGTCACTGAGCTTCATATAGTAGATGACATTGAAAGGCCATTAAAGATATTTTATGACAATAAGTTAGCAGTACTATACTCCAATAACAATAAGAGCTTGACAGAATCGAAGCATATAGACATCAAGCTCTTAGTTGTCAAGGAGAAAGGTTAAGAAAAACAGATTTTCATAGAACATATAGGAACAGAGTATATGCTAGCAGACCCATTAACCAAGGGATTGATCCCTAAAGTTTTTCATGAGCACACTGCTCGGATGGGTGTCAATATTTGTGATGCCTTGGTTTAGTGGGAGTTTATGCTATATGTCCTATGACAGATAATGAGTTATTTTTCTGCAGAATTAAGTTGATGGTTTATTTCATGTTATGTGAAATGTTCATTTTGCAATATTTTGTATTGTGTTTGATCTCAATAAAGTTGGACCAGCTGGAAATAGACATGCATGAGATCACTTGGCATGTAATTTCCATATTACTCATCCAAATTTGATCTATGTCGTTGAGTATATTAGGATGGTGATTGGCGTGGTTTAGTCACGGCATTTAATGTGATAAAAGTTGCGGTAGTTCCATATCTAATGTATGAGACGGACCAGATTGTTAAAGTAATGAGAGAAATAGCATTCAGATGCGCGCATAAAGTTTATAAAGATGTGATTATGTCAAGAAATAATATATGTATAGCCCAAGTGGGAGATTGTTAGGAAATTATTTGATTTCCTAACTTATTTGTGGGCAATACATATATTAATTATAATCACAAATTATGCTATTTCAAATTAAATGACTTATATAATGATGATCTCATTTTAAATAACCCAGATCATCCATATTAAAACCAAATCTTTTTAAATAATTACTTCAAACAAAGCTTCCAATTTTTATAAAATTTCAACAGCAACTTCTCTAAAACTCGGACTCTGCCATCCTTTTCGGGTCCCATCCAAACATTTCTCAACCATTTCCAAATCTCAATCATTATCCAAAATTCATCCAGTTCTAATATCAAATTATTTTCAAACTGAACCAATTCCAATAATAATTTTTTTTCAAAATCAAACCAGCTCCAATATTAAATAATTTATAAAACCAAATTAATTTAAAACGAAACCGCTTCCAAAATTTATTCATTTTCGTATCTCAAATCATTTCAAAAATTGACTCATTTACATTAACAAACTAACTCCAAGACCAGGAAAAAACCATATTTAACAACGTTCAATCAAATAACTTTACAAACCACTCTTTTATCAACAACCACACACCACTGAAGCAATCAGTAATTCAATATAGCAAACAGCCACATCCATAAAACAAACATAATCACAAAAATATATTTTTCACATCAATATCTATTTATAACAATTCTGTAATATGAAATAAATTTTAAGAAAACCCCTACCTCGTTCGCGACTTACCTACGCGACAAACTCAGTTTTTCTCTCGGCCCACAATGCGGCAGCCTCAATCTCAACTCCAAACCACTTTTGCAGCAACTATAGTTACTCTAATCACAACAAGAAATAATCGAAACTCAATCAAATAGCAAATAGCATCGCAAAACCTCAGCCACATATAACAGAATAGCGACTAAAAGAGTTTCGGAGCAAGAATGACTTATTTTACCAACAAGAAACTAAGTATAGTGCAACCGCAGTTCCAGCGGTTAACTCCGGCAAGCTCTAACAGTGGCGGCTTCAACCAGCAGCGGAAAAACTCACTGCGACAACATCATCAAACATATACGACTTAAGCGACGACTCTTATGGTAACAAGGATTTCAATGGAAAAGGAAAGAAATCTGAAACAAGGCTAAAGCTTACCAAGAAGATGGCGGTTCCGACACTCGGGAGAACAAAACCCAGCATAAACGAACCAGAGCCGGAACCCAAACTGGAGTGGGATGGGATTTGGTAGCTGCAGGGACGTCCTCTGGCGGCTGCAGCCGCGATTTTTCGGCGGCGGGACTATGGCGGCAGCGGGCATCTCAGCAGCAACAGTGACAGAACACAACATCGGTAATGATGAACCCAACAACAATGACGGCACAGCTTCCATCCCTTCTATCGCGTTTTGGTCATCTCCCAGCGACAGCGTGCATGGCGGCGATGACAGATCCGACGGCGGTCCTCGGTTCGTGATTCGACGACGGCAGCAAAGACGAGTTCGGCACCGGAGATCTGACGAAGCTGGCTACGACGAGCTCCCTCTCACGCGTTGTCTCTCTTCCGCGACGGCATAGCTAGCAGTGATGAGAACGAATGGCGGTGCGCGATTGGACGAGTTCAACGGTGACACGGCTTAATGGCGTGGTCTCCCTCCAAGGCTCGGTGAGGACACGACGGCGGTGACGAGGCCCAGCAACGCCGGTGCGTCTCCTTCCCCTCTCCTCTTCTCTCCGTCGCAGCCCTCTTTCTCCCTCCTTCCTCCCTTCTGTTTCTTCATTCCCCCTCTTTTTTCTTTCCTTCTTTCTTTAGTTTTTTGTCAAAGCTGATGAGTGTTGTGTTGTTAGGAAAGGAATGGCGGTGGGGTAAAGGGTGAGTGGCGGTGAGACGGTGGCTAGATTAGGTTAGGGTTAATGGGTTCTAATTTGGGGATTTAGGGTTAATAGATTAGAGTAATTTTAGTAAAATTAGAGTA
>NC_029793.2:138982663-138997079 GCF_000816755.2 Arachis ipaensis
TATTTAGAATTTTTTTTTATTTTAGAATTAAAAAAGTAACATTTTTTTTTATAATCTAATGTACAAATAGATTTAGAAGTGGGTTAATATTAGTTTAGAATTGTATCCAAAGTTTATGACTCACGTACTGATTATTTGTGATTGTGTAAGCAGTTTTTTAAATGAAAGGAGTGAAAAAATTGGCTTTGGTTTTGGTACTAGTTTATTTCAAAAAAGCACAAATTTTTTGTTTGTCTGTGTCTTGAGGAGGCTCTTCCTACGACAAATTTTCATTTCAAAAGAGGGATGTTGTCATCAGATAGATACCCAAAATATCTTTTTAGTTAGAAATGTTTGTAACCCTAAGCGCAATTCAAATACTAACTATGTTGCTCCTAAATCGCTTCACTAATCACCATTATTTATCTCTACTATTTAAATTTTACCGATATTTTTCAATTTTTATCTTTTTTTTTTTTCAACTTTTTATCTTTCTTTTATCTTTGCCTCACTAATATGTTATTATCATTCCCTAAGTATTTTATAAAGATATTTATGATATTTTAAGCNNTCAAAAATTATAATTTAACCCCAAAATTTTTATAAAAATTATATTTTGATCTCCTTAATTTTTTATATTTATATTTTAACCTCCTAAACTTTTGGTATTTATATTTTTTTCTCGTAAACATACAAATATTTGCACTTTGATCCCTCCCAAGATCAAAGGATTGTTTTTCATTGTTCTTCATCATACTTAAAGTGTTCTTTCTGTTCTTCATAAATTATTCAAATTCTTTCTTTGCTTCTTACCCGTTTTTCAATCTTTTCGATAGCCGATTTTTACCATAATTCAAATTAAATTAGCAACAACTAAAACTCCATAATTTTCACTTGATTTCAACACTAATTCATCACCAATTTGAGGCCTAGGATTCATTTTTTCAGTTGCATTCAAGAACATATTTCATAACTTGAATATCATCAAATTTCATCAAAATTTCAACAAACTTTCACCAAGAATAACTCAATAGACAATCAATTTCAAGCATAACTAAACCATACAACAATCACACAACTCAAACACAATTAATCAAAACAACTGTGTTACGTCACCAATATGAAATCGGCCAATATCTGCCAAATGTTGTTCGGCTGGTTCTCAAAGCCCACTTATTCAAAAAATCATATCCTAAATTAACCCAGTTAATCCTAATTCCAGTTGTTTACCCCTGTAACCCTACTTTACCAATTTTTTACTTGTTCTTGCCGTTGAGACACACCCCACTCCCCACCTCCACTTGCAGCGCCGCATAGCACGCCGGATTGCCGTCTTTGCCGGTCGCATCTGTCAACGGAGTCAACGCCTTCGGGAACCAGAAGGCGCCACTTACAAGAACAGTCCCACATCCACCAAAGAAACAGCCGGCGCGGCTGCATGTTGCGATTAGATCCACCTTGGAGACGCATCCACACGTGAAACTTTCATCGCGACGCCGTCTAGTAGCTCCGCCACACGGCAATCCGGCGTGCTATGCGGCGCTCCAAGTGGAGGTGGGGAGTGGGGGTGTGTCTCAACGGTAAGAACAAGTAAAAAATTGGTAAAGTAGGGTTACAGGGGTAAACAACTGGAATTAGGATTAACTGGTTTAATTTAGGATGTGATTTTTTGAATAAGTGGGCTTTGAGAACCAGCCCAACAACATTTGGCAGATATTGGAAGATTTCATGCTGGTAACA
Source organism: Arachis ipaensis (assembly GCF_000816755.2). Taxonomy (NCBI): domain Eukaryota; kingdom Viridiplantae; phylum Streptophyta; class Magnoliopsida; order Fabales; family Fabaceae; genus Arachis; species Arachis ipaensis. The sequence goes on from NC_029793.2 coordinate 138,984,383, forward strand.
TAGCACGGTTGATTGTTGATATGGTTCCCTGTATTAATAGTGTTTACTATGCTGTGCCTAACTATATGAAAAAAATGATGATGTCATGATTGTTACGCTGATATGGTTTTTTTGGACGGATTTTGACTGTAATGTGGAATTTGGAACATATTTGTGGTCCCGCTGCTATATAATATTGTTGTTGTTCGCAGCCTTTTTGTTCCTCTTCTCCCATGTTTTGGTCTTAAGTTTTTTTTTAATAATTGAGTGATTATTTTAATTCAGTATATATGTCGGCGAACCCGATCAATAGTTTAATTTGTTGAGATTATCCCTGTTAAATTATTCACCACCCATTAAAAATAACAAATTAAATCGGTGTTGATGAGCCATATGACAGCTCCCTGTAATATGATACATTTGATTCTTCTATATGTAACTATATATGTAACTATGTATGTAACTATGCCTAATTACAGTTGCATAATATTGCAGTGGTTTTTCCCTGTATGTATCACCCATCACTGGTGGGTGTATGCATTCGATGTATCCAGGAAAAGACTGTTTGTACTAGATAGCATACCCAATAGACCACATGATACATTCTGGAGCAGGCTAGATGCATATGCGGTACCACAACGTCTCGTCACCCTTAGGCTTTATTTAATCCTTATGATTGTATTCTGTTTAAGTGTTTTCAATGTAGTTTAGGCGAGGCTCATTGAAGACATGGCACAGGTGGCCATCCCCACATATAAGCCCACCCAACAAGGGATGCCTTGCACATATACCTCTGTTCCGGTACAACCAAATGGGTAAGTCGCCCTCAAAATCTTCAAATGTTTTAATCACTAAGTTTCATTTAGATATTTTTTGGTTCTCCTAATACAATCTGTTGTTTCCATTCACATAGTTTTGATTGTGGGGTGTATGCAATAAATTTTATGGAGTACTGGACTGAAGGCAGAAATCTGAATGACTGGGATTATGTGAGATTCCAAATTCTAGCTCTAGTTAACTGATTTTTTAAACACATGTCATTGTCTGTACTTAGATGAGGTTACTTAACTTTGATTTTCACATGCAAGACACTATCAAGTTATATAGGTTGGAAATAATGCTCGACATCATCCTATGTCACAAAAATTCAGTCATTGGAAATGCTCTGAATGCCGTTGGCAGCCTTGATCGACCTCCTGTGCGCCACAACCAACCAAGAAACAAACGTAAGGAGGTTAGGACTCCGTTCACAGCACCTGGGACAAAGAGCATGCTTCGGCGAGCTGCAGGGATGCAGAAAAAAAAAGACGAGCAAAAGAAGATAAATATGGAAAGAAAAAGGCTGTATATTACATTCTTGTTTACTTAGGACAGGGTTATCCTCACATTGTGAGATATATTTTGTTAGGTCTAAATATTTTCCTTGTTTTACACAAAGAGGCATTTTGTTTTGGATTCCTGTCCTTTACACGTTGGTCTGGGATAATTTTATGCACAAGATGAACAACTGATACACTGTAGAATCTTTTGGTTTCCTATTGTTAAGCATGTACCAGTTTGAATGTCTTCTATTTTGGATGTCTCCATTTATGTTAGTAGTGTATTGTTAGTCACGTATTGTTCGTAGTTGCTGGAAAATGGAACTGTTTGCTTATGGAACGGCCTTGAGATGGACGTGTCTTTAGATGGAGATATCTATCTTAGTCATGTTATTTTGACAGGTGTGTGTTTTTACGGATGTGTCTTGTTAACCATAGATGTGTCTTCCATATTTTCTCGGATGTGTCTAGGTATATATGGATGTGTCTTCTGCCACAGGTGTCTTATAAGAGTGTGTCTTTTTCATATGTGTCTTTTTCATATATGTTTGCATGTAATCGCATATGTGTCTTCCATGTTCCTGCCTAATTTCATCGTGACATCTTCGGAGTTGTCTCCGCATGGATGTGTCTTATACTGGAGTTGGCTATCATAGTCATGTGATGTTAACAGGTTTGCCTTTTCACGGATGTGTCTTCTGTTTGGATGTGGCTTGTTAACCATAGATGTGTCTTCCATATTTTTCTCGGATGTGTCTAGGGATATATGGATGTGTCTTCTGCCATACGTGTCTTATAAGAATGTGTTTTTTTTTTGTGTGTTTGCATGTAATCGCAGATGTGTCTTCCAAGTTACTGCCTAATTTTATCGTGACTTCCTCGAAGTTGTCTTAGTATGGATGTGTCTTATAAATGTCAATATTTTTTTAAGTTACGATAGCATGAAGGTTTCAATGAAGTCTTAATTGATTCGTTATGAGGCATAACTCACATCTTTTTGGGATAGTAACCGTAATATTAAGAAACGCAGCCTAATATAAAAAAAACTCATTAAGTAATGATATATCCTCAGCTTAAAAATGTCAGTTAAATAAAAAACTTGAATACTTTGTCAAAAGATAAGTGGAAAAAAGTTAATACTAACGAAGGCAAGTGTCCATACAAATCCATAACCAAAAGTAATCTAAGTATGTCGAAATGAGTGTAACAAAGACAAAAACCCGCCATGTCCCTGTGATTCATTCGTTCTCACAGCAGAAATCGCCACTATGTTTGGATTGATTGCTCTATTATTTTCCTAATCAGCACAAACATGCATAAACAAGAAGTGAATAACAGTTTCAACTTTATCCATCAAGGCATATTAACATGTGGTTAGAAACTATGAACTGGTAGACACATACCTGAGGTGGATTATTCTTCTTTCTTCGCATAGATCTCTTAATGGAGGTGTCCAGTTCAGATCCAAGCCTCTTCAATCTCGGTCGACCCTTTGTTGCGACCTTTAAGGGACCTTGAATGCTAGATGCACCACAAGCTGGGTCAAACTGTGTCACCATGCTGTTCTGTGTAGTTGGAACACTTCTGTACCCCAAGTTCACACGATAATCAAACAACTTGGACCTTAACTCATCAAGATCCGAATGTAGCATGGCCGTCGTCTCTTCTTCACATGTCACGAATTTCTGTGCCACATTAAAGAAGTGCGAACACAGTCCTCTAAATAAGTTGTGGCTTTCATCTGATCGCTTCTCGTCATGGCTACTCTTAATGAAAGTATGTTTGCGCTGTACATTCTTGCTCCATCGAGGGAGAACATAACAAGATGGTACTCTGTCTACTCCGTAATAAAAGTAAACAGCAAGACAGTGACAACAAAGAATACCTCTTGATGCAAACATGTTGCACTCGCACCGAATCGTGTGTGTCGATGGGTCAAACTCGACAATGTTCGTCCAGGACCTAGGTTCACCATATAATAGGTATTGCTCTTTCACGATCACACGAAATAAATCACCCTCTTGAGTCGCACCACGGACTAAACAATCCCTTTTTTTCCTGAATTCCTGTTGTACTTCCCTAAACTTAGAGGTTGTGTACTCACGCTGAAATTGTCTTTCAATTGTAGAACTCGATGAACAGGGGACAACTCCTTTAGAGTCTGCAGCATCATCTTCCAGTTCCTTCTACTTCTTGTTCCCAAGCACGTTGTCATACTCATGCACAAATTGACCCAGTCTACTCTTGCAATACAAGTAACCACCGAAAAAGGCGTGCATACTCTCACTCCGTTGAGTACTTCTCATACCTGCCCAAAATTCACCTTGAAAATAGATTAGAACCCACATTCGACGTTCGTCATAAAGGTCTACAAAACCAACAGAAAAAAAAGTAATAATCACCATCATGAATAATTAGCTACATCACAACACACAACTACAGACTTAGTGAACTAAGTATTTTTAAGACAGAGCTTACATAACAAACCTACTATAAAAGAAGAATATAAGAGCACAATACAAAACGAACCTGATAGCCTTCTGTTTCGCTCTAAGTTAAACTCATCAATGAATGCAGAGCAATCCTCCTCGAAAGATTCCACAGACCTGGCATTCCAAACAGTGCCATGCATTCTATCATCTATTTCTCTGTACCGAGCATATCCTCCGAGCTTATGTGGTATGTGCCATATGCACCATCGGTGGCGAGTATCTGGAAGGACATTCCTAATAGCACCAAACATGGATTTGCACCTCACCCATTGCTTAAAGACCCACTCGAAGCTACGAATTTTCTCATTTCCCAGCAAAGCACATCCGAGCATAGTGGACTTGCCGTGATGGTTGACACCAACAAAAGATGCAAATCGAAGTGTGTGCTTGTAATAAATTCAGCCAAAATTAACAAAAGCATGCTAAATGTGAAAAACATTAAACCTTTGAATAGAGGCAAACACACTAACATACTTGTTTATACTGTACGTTGTATCAAACAATATCACATCACCATAATATTCATAGGACGCCCTGCATCTTGCATCTACCCAGAGCGCACTTTTAAACTTGTTAGCTTCATCTACATCAACTGCATAAAAGAAATTCGGGTTGATATCTTTCATTAGCATGAAATAGCTAATCATTTTCTTCACATCTGTGTTTCCGTCAGCACAACGCAGATTGCTCGTAATGTAGTTCCTCACATCCTTTTCTGAGTAATCCAAATTCGATGAGCCACCAACCTCGTTCGCCAGTGCGAGATAAGTCTTGTTAGACCGTATGCCAGCCTCATCGTTGTTCTGAATCACACACTTGGCATGCATGGTCAGTTCCCTGTACTCAGTGTAATGCACAGCTTGCTTGGCAAAACACGGGTGGGTGTGCTTCAGTTCTAGTTTGGAGACCATCCAATTATCCTTCAGCCTATCAAGCATCACATACATCCTTGCTTTGCATCCGGCTGTTGTTATTCTCTTTACCCGAGTTGCTGCCTTCACTTGAGACTCCCGATAACCTTCACGACTACAGTGTAACGATTGGTTAATGGGTATCTTTGAATCCTTCCTGGTCTTGTCAAAGTTGGTATTCCTAATCCTAGTCACGAAGCCAACTTTCTTTGCATAATTAGAATAAAACTCTTGAGCCCGCTGCAACGAAACAAATCTCAATCCTACGTACGGAATTTCATCTATTGAAATTCCAGTGTGATCGGATAACTGCAAAGCCATCCAGAAAAAATATCATTCAACACAAAAAGTACTCAACTAATTAAAATAAAAAATACCTCGCTTCTTTATCCAGCAAAATAAAGAATATTTCACACCTCATGATTCACTGCCATTGCATCGTCCTCTACTTGAATAACGTTTACAGATTTTTTCCCCTGAAATTGATAATCGAGGACATATCAACAAAAGACATATCCATCCACCGTTCGACACTCGCAAGAACACTTCCACCAACCACTTATCCATTGATATCACCAACTAATCAACAATCGAAACTAAACTGGTATAGAACAAACATTAATCAAAGTTGGAAACATCTATTAAACATGGTGACCAAACAGAATAATAAACCATATGAATTCTAGCATAGTTGAAAGAAAGATTATCCACACAATTCCTAATTAAACAAATGAAATCACAATCCTTCTAACAAAGTTTATCTCTGTTAATAACTCAACAACAAACTAAAAAGCAAGTTACAAATAAACATAACCAAATATATTACTACCACACAAATTACCTTGTCCACATGTTGTGTGTCATCTTCACTAAGCGATGGAACATTAACGTCGCAAGAATTATAACGATCACTATCATCATATGCAGTGTCGTATGATACTTCTTCACAAATTGCTTAGTCCGTCGACATTATGTGGTCCTCTTGCATTGAATGAAGACACATATACCTTGCTAAATATGGTTGAGGAGAAGAGGGTTGCGTGCCAGTTCTCTTCCACGGAAATGGTGGTTTGTCCACTTGACTTCAATGGAGACACGTATACCTTACCGGATATGGTTGAGGAAAAGATAGTTCCGTGATACCTTATACCATTGACGTCACACTTCTATTCAAGGGGACTAGTGGTGCAACAAGGTGGGATCCGAGTGACGGCACAATCACCGTATAAGGTAATGTCGGCGTGCCAGTGACCTGAACAGTTCCACGATGAAGAAACGGGATCCGGGTGTAGGCACAGTCACCGTTAAAGGGTAATGTTGGCGTCTCAGTGACTTGAAAAGTTCCATACACTACAAGAAAATGGAATATTTGTAACAAAAAATTTGTATCAAATTTAAAATTGTTACAAAAAATAGTATTTTGTAATAATAATTAGTGATTGTTACAAAAGAATAATGTTTTGTAACAAAGGAAACAAGTTGTTACAAAACATTATAATATTTTGTAACAACTTGTTTTATTTTGTTACAAATTATGTTAGTTTTTGTAATGAGATGGTGTTTTGTTACAAAATATTACAATATTTTGTAACAAAAAAAATAAGTTGCAAAAATTCAAAATATTTTGTAACAAACTTTTTTTTGTTTCAAAAACTCTAATTGTTTTGTAACAAAATAACTTTTTATTTCAAAAATTCCAATTATTTTGTAACAAAAAATTAATTTGTCACAAAATTTAATATTATTTGTAACAAGGTAATTACTTTTGTAACTTAAAGAAATTTTATTAAATTATAAATATAAATAAAAGTAAATAAATATAAAAGCAAAAAAAGACCCAAAATACTGAAAGAAAAAGTGTAAAAAGTAATAGAGTAGTGCAATAAAAAAACCCTAAGTCGCCACCCCCTCAAGCCTCACTCCACGAACACTCTGTTGCGCCGTCTACTGTAACATCCTGCATTTTTGAAAATCTAATTATGAATAAATTGTGATTTTATCTTATTAAGTTTAAACTTTGTAATTTTAGAAATTACTTTATTAAAAATAATTAAATAGATTTGGAGATAATTTCATTTTAGACCAATTAAGATTCTTAAGCAATTTTATTATAATTGAATATTTTGCATACTTTTAATAGTTAAAAAATAAGAAAGGATTGTACATTTTAATTTAAGTAACTCCTATTATGAATAAATTGTGACTTATTTTATTAGTTTGAGCTCTTAGAAATTAATTTATTAGAAATGATTAAATTAATTTTGATAAATATTTTAATTTTAAGTCAATTAGTATTTGTGCACAATTTTCATTATAACTAGTTATCTTATATAAATTGAAATTAAAGTTATGATGAAAAAATAATGAAAGATCATATAATTTAATTTAGGTAATTGATATTTCGAGTTTAACTATATTTTATAAAATGTGATTAGTATGTTTACTTTATAATTTAAATTAGAAATAATTATTTGAGCTCGGTAATAAATTGATAGATAAAATCTTATACATTTTAAAAGTAATCTTTATAGTATTATATTCGAATTCTAAATTGTTATTCTATCATGAATATTTTGTAAAATTGTTATATTACTCATATATAATTAACCCTAACTCTAAAATTCCTAAATAAAACCCTAATTCCCCAATCCCTAAATCAAACACAACGCATATACGTTTAGGCAAGGGAAGAAACTAGAGAGGGGAGGGGGGGAACTCGAAGGGGGAGAAGGAAGGAAGGGAAAAAGAGCGCAAGGGAGAGGAATGCGCCATTGCACACGGAGAAAGGAGAGGGGGACGCGCCGCTGCTGTGTGTCATTACCGCCGTCACTAAGAATCTCGAAGACAGAGAAGGAAGCTCGCGACCGAGATGAGATAGGACCATCGCCACTGTCGCGCGTTGCCGTGTGCCGTCACTGCCCGAGATGTCGCCATTACCGTAGGTGGAGTCCGTTGGTGCCGGTTGAACAGGGATGAGGGAGAGGCATCGAGAGAGAGACGCGATGGAGGTAACAGGGAGGAGTTGCCATCCCGTCCATGGAGCCCAAGCTCGCATCTCTGAGTTTCAGCGCCGCCATCGCCGGAGTTCCTGGCCGCTGCTGTCGTTCATGGTGAGTTAATCGTGCCTAGCTACCATAATCACCACCATTTCTGAACTCTTATTGTTCTGTAACACCCTATAGTTGCCCTTGATGTTCTTGGCCCTGTTGGGTTTGTTGGAATCGTTACAGCTGGGACTTGTCACCGAGGGAGAGAAGCCACTACACCATTCTCTTTGTTTTGACACTGAACCCCTATTCATAACCCTGTAACGCTCTTGCTCTTGTTCTGTTTGGCATCTTATTTCTCTGTTAAATTCTTATTTTAATTATGATAGCCAATATCCCTATTTTAGTACTGTGCTGTTATGCTGGAGCTGTTAAAATTGTTGTTGCTGCAAGCGTAATTGGAGTTGAAGCTGCCGCTGTTCAAACTAATGCGGCTATAGATGTCCCCGGTTGCGATAGAATTACCATCGCTGCTGCTGCAAAATTCAAAATAAAGACTTATCGCGGTTAATTCGTACGGCTTCGACTAAATCGAGGTAGGGGGTTTAACTTAAACGGTTTTAATTTAAGAATGCCCACAAAATTTATTGGGTAACTGCAAATAGGTATAATAGTTGTGAGTGATTGATTGATTATGTGAATGTTGAATCGTGGCTGAGATTGTGATTGGAATGATTGAGATTTTGGTTAGAACTTTGATTGAATTCGTTGATTTTGTGAAAATGATTATGCATGGTTTATGAATTGTTTGATGAGAGAGTGTTGTAAATTCTGTATTTTGATGGATTAAATTAAAATTATTGTTATTAAGCTGGTTATATGATTATTGTAATGGACTTAGTTGGTGATTGATTGGAGTTGGGTTTAAAGAATATTTGGAGGGCTGAATCTTGAAATGTTGAATTGATTGCTGAGAATCTGAGTTTTGAAATTAAATAGAAACTTTGGAAGTAAATCAGATATTCAACGGTAATCGAAATGATAAGAGAGTAAAAGCTAAGTAAACTAGGATGAAATTCGTTGTTGGAATTCAATTTTGAGAAGTTTGAATTAACTGGAGAATTAGTTGTGATTTTCAAAGTTAAACTGAAAAATCTGATTTCCTCCATTATATTTAAATGAAATCGGTAACTTTGAAAAGCTATAACTAATTCTGTGATGATCGAAATTGCGTGAGACCAAGTCTGAATTAAGCTTGGGAATATAAGGAGCTGGACTGATGAATTTAAGACCTTTTTGTTAAGTATATGATTTATGGTGAATTTTTGAGTTATGGTTGTGGAATCTGATTTTTACTGCAGAATTTTTAGAACAACAGTAACTTTTTGGCTCTGCTGTGAGTGTTTCGAATTGAATTTTGAGATGGAACCAATTTTACATGAAACTTAGTCCTATTATTTTAATTCTGTAAAATTTCAGAATGGTTGGACTTGTAGTTTTAAAGATATGAATTTTTGAAAGATGATGCATTATGTAGTAAAAGTCAGATTCTGTTTTCTTAAATCAGTAACTTTGAGAGTTTATAACTTTTGACTTTGAGAGTTTATAACTTTTGATTCTGAATAGATATTGAGATGTAATTAATTGGAGGTGAAATTTAAGTATGTTTAGCATATGTGATTTAAATTTCGGGGCTGTACATATTTTAATGAGTAAGTTATGGGACTTGGAAGATGATATGTTCATTAACTTTTAAAACAGAATTCTGCAGAAAATTACTCAACTTCTAAGTTACATAACTCCTTCATTAAAAATGTTTTTGACCTGAAACCAATTGAAAAATAAACCTAGATATGTTAAGTTGAACCATATTAATTTTGAAGGCTATTGGATTTAATTTGAATTTTATATAGAATTTTGGATATCGTATACTGCTGCTGTTTTCTGGTTTCTAAGCACTGCAAAACAGTCAGTGTTTCTCCTTTGTTCCTGAGACTAGTTAAATCAGAAAATTGTGATTTTTAGTTTGTTAGAAAGATTATTTTAAGCTGAACGTCTGGACATAAAGTTTGTGCAATTCTAAGTTCATTTGTTATATTAAAAATATAGAAGAAGATAGAGTGTCAAAAATGTCTTAGTGACTGTCACGAGTTCATAAAGTTAAAAATGAATCTTAGCGTTATATGATTGATTTAATATTGGAATTTGTTTGATTTAGAAATGATTTGATATTGGGAAAGGTTGAGAAGTGTTTGATAAATTGTTTGGTTAGGATCCGAAAAGGGTAGCTAAGTCCTATTTTTGGAAGAGATTATACCCAAATTTTTATAAAAGTATAAGGTTGTAATTAAAATGAATATTTAAGACTTGTTTAAAGACGATAACTTTACTGATTCTTTTGAGAAAAGATTATTTGGTTTATGAAGTTGTTCGCAAGGGCGTGGGTCTTGCCCCGCTTGCGTATTTGCAATTATGAAAGAAAAATGAAAGAGTAAAGTACTTATTGTATGATTATCTGTTACATTGAGGTAGCTACAGAGATATTTATATATTCATCTGCTGCTTTGAGGCAGTCAGATAGATGGTGGTGCGACCATTAAGAATGCTTTCCTGCGATACAGATCCATGTTTTATTTCTGTAAGACAGAGGGGTTATTTCCTACTACAGAAGTACCGTGACCACCTGTTCCATTTCTGTAATGGCAGAGGGGTTATGGTGTTAATACATATCCCTAGATGATTCCTATATTATTAGTATAGTTTAATTTGTATATGGATCTATTTATCACATTTTACTTGTGTCATGGTTGAGAAATGACAAATGTCCTATTATTTGGTTTGATAAATTTGGCTGAGAAATAAGTTGTGAATTGGTTATTTTTGTTGGAACCGTAGACGGTGAAAATATCCAAGTTTTAGGGGAGGTTTTGCCAAAATATTTCTAAACATTTTGGATAAAACTTAATGAAAAAAATTATAATTAGTGTTATATCTTATTTCTAATTTTTTGTTTCGGTTTTTCTTATTTACAGGAGTGCTAAAATGGTGACCATATGCTACTTTGAGGGCTCAAGAATATTTTGATTCATAGAGACACTAATCTATGTTAGAACTTTTAAATTTTGGTTGAACTTGTGCAAGAAATATAACTTGTAGAACTAATCAATGTACTCACTAATGTTATTTTGTTTTAAAACAATTTTAGCAAAATGAGACATGTTTGAATTATATATATTTTTACATATTATATAAATGTAGATTTGCTTAGTAAAATAGTTAATATATTAGTTAATTTAAAAAATAATTTAGTAAATTATGCATGTAATTTGTATTAAAAAAATTGTTACAAAATAATTATTTTACTTTTGTAACTAAAGAAAAAATATTACAAAATCAAGTTACATTTTGTAACAAAATTTTATGATAGGAAAAATTAGATTGTTACAAAAAATATTTTGAAAATCAAAATTTGTTATCACTTTTGTAATGACTTCTGGTTTTTTGTATCAAAAAAATTTGTTACAAAATATCATTTGAATTGTAACAGTTCCATTTTTTGTTACAAAAACTTTTTGTAACGGGACATACTGTAACAGGCCTTTTTTTGTTACAAAATCCTTTTGTTTCAAAATTTCGATTTTTTGTAACAATTTTTTTGTTACAAATATTGCTTTTTCTAGTAGTGATAAAGGAGAAGTGGGCACCGGGTGGCGGCGCAGTCACCGTCGACGAAACAAATGGCGGCGTCCCGGTGAGATGAAAAGCAACACGACGGAGACGCTTCTAGCGAGAAGAATTAGGTTTAGGTTTGCGTGACGGTGTGCCCTTCTTCGTTCGTAATTGGCGTGAATCTCTCATGTTACGTTAGTACGTTACTACTCCTAGTTATTTCAAATTGCATTGTACTGGACCCACTAAATCCCTAATTAACAAAACAAATTATAATTAATTAATTTTAATTAGTGTTGGTAATAGTTGGCAGATATAACTCTTGGTACCCTATACTTTTCCTAATCAAAATTATTGTCTGAAAGCTCAACTTGTATGACATAAGTTGGATATTTCTTATCATCTTTTGGATTTGAAGAATTAGGTCTTGTATATATCATAGCAGGGAGCATCCATTCATGTTCTTTTTTCGGGACTTTGGTGAATATGGTGAGTAAGGAATAATGACATCTTTAATTTTCATGAGACCTGGTCTTCGAAAAAAGTGATTTGTCTGATTTTAGTTTCAGAAAATGAGTTTAAAAGTGTTTTTGAATTACAACGTATGTCCCTCCCCTCTCTTCTAAGTGGTTTTGGAATCCTCCATCTATAGGTATTTTTAAGATTAATTGTGATGCTAGTTATCCTTGTTCTGGTGATAGCGTTGATTTTGTTTGTGTTATCAAAGATTGTAATGGGTGTTGGTAAATATTGTGTTTGGAAATAATTGAGAGTAATAGATTCTTTAAGAGAAATTATATATTTACTATTTGGAGAGGTTATCTTTTAGTATGAGATGTGAGTCAACGAGATGTTATTTGTGTGACAGATTGTATGGAGGCGTTTAATTACTAATCATCAAAATGGTTTTGGGTTTATTGACCCGTTAGTGCTCAAAATAAGGAATATCATGCATTGAAATTGACGTGTTGACTTTCATTTAATTTAATTATAAGAGATACAAATTTAGTGGCAAACACCATGACAAAGATGACGATGAAATTACAATTTCATTAGGTAAAATTTTTATCTTCTTAAAAAAAATTTAAAAGTAGTCTTAAACGGTACTGTCCTTCTATTTAAGCAGTTCTTGATCTTTATTCTCTTTTTTATTTTTTGTTTAATTTATTTAAATTACCCCAAAAAAACTAATTATAGTAAAATGCTACTTTAACGCTAAATTTAGGTATACTATGTCAACCATTACTTTATTAATATCTAAATTTTAATGTAATATCTATTCTAATTTTTTTAAAATTTAAATTGAGTTTTGATAATAATAAATATTTACCTTTAAAAAA